>NW_026931986.1:0-4918 GCF_032062105.1 Saccostrea cuccullata
AATGTTGCCAGACATGGATTGAAGAGTTAAAGGATTTGCAGAATCGGGGTCTTTTTACGGGTGACAAATTAGACACTAATCTGCTTCAGTTTTGTTTTATGACATTACTTCAGGTAAACATGTTTCTGTTCTAGAGATTTATTTATTTCCACGTCGATTTGTAATTCTAATTTCAAACGAGAAGGTTTTCTTAGAATTAAGGTAGTTCGATTCTCAGGTTTTTTAATTAGCAGTTAAGTAATCAAAAGCATTCATAAAAGTATCTCTGAATCCACTAAGTTATATAAATTTGTCCACAGTATTTCTTTTAAGTTAAAAGGTACTTGGACACAGATTTGAAGTTATTATTTTCGCTATAACATTAGGACTTATATATTTTAATAGCATTTCACACAAAAATTAATTAAAAATCTTATTTCGTTTAAAAGATATTGAAATTTCAAATTTTTCGGCGGGTTTGATTGACATATCCTTGCACTCTCACAAATTTAATTTTATTCTTAATCCTTAGGAAAAGTGGCAATCTCGTGTTGTATAAATGAAAAATATTAATACTATAATCCAGAAAATTCAGAGTAGACATGTTCGAAAGCAAAACAAACACACAATATATTGTCAGTCCGTGCAGTTGTGGTAAGCAGACTGTGACGATTAAACGCACCCGGTGAATTCTAAATATAAACAATAACAGAACTCGAGCCGTGTTTACAAAAATTGTGTACATAACACGAGTGTGCTCGATTTGCTAAACTCTGTACGCATCTCTTAGTTCGGAATGACGATACTTGTGAAGGTGTTTTGCTTTCTAACATTTCTACTCTGAATAAAATTATTTTTCTTGTTAAAAGTTTTAATATTTCTCATTAAAACACATTAAAATTGCCACTTTTCCTAAGGATTAAGAATAAAGTTAAAATTTGTGAATGTGCAAGGATGTGTCAATCAAACCCGCCAAAAAATTTAAAGTTTTAATAACTTTTAAATGAAATTAGGATTTTAAATAATTTTTGTGTGAAATGCTATTAAAATATATAATTCGTGATATTATACAGAAAAAATGAGAAAATATTAACTTCAAATCTGTGTCCAAGTACCTTTAAGATTAGGTCTAAAGTTTATCATATTATAAAGGGAAAAATGCCAAATCTCCAATATTTTTGCAGAAAAAGAGAATTGGAATATCTGCAATGCATTTTCTAATTACAAATAGATCAACAATTATATTTCAGGTTTAAAAACGATAGGTTACCGGGCATTCAGAGAAATTGTCATGATTTTTATACTTTTTTGGTATTTTTTGTCTTCTATTTCCGTCATATACTGTATAGGGGATTATAGTATTCTATAGTTCATAGTGTAAAAGTTTTTTGCTATCATTGCAAGACACCACAAATTACTTTAAAATATTGGTATCTAAGCCTTGATTCAATAAAATCTTACTTCTCTAAAACTGTATTATTTTCCCCCCTATTATAGGGTACAAAATAATGTCAACCATTATATGACCTTTTCTATGACTTCAAAAAACCTTGAATCTGATAAAGTTGAATAAAATGAAAATTGTTGCATGAAAAAAAAAATATTTCCAAGCTTTATTTTTTTGCTTTTCAATTTTATTTGTATTGATTTTTTGAGTTATCCTTCCCGACTGAGGAACAGATATCCTTAAGTATAGCAAGATTTCAGATTTCTACAATATTATTGTTACGCGTTACGATCAAAAACTTATTGATTTTAAACTTTGCAAGTACTTGTATTTAAAAATCACTTTATTTTTTCAGACTGAGTTGGACGAAGTAGCACGAGTGTGGAATACGCATTATCTGCAGTCTAAAAAAACGGCAGAGGGATCTATTCGAGGTCGTCCATCGAATGTTTATCTTTTTCCAGAGCTCTTACGAGTTCAAGATTATATTCATCCTATTGACGAAGAAGTGCTTGAGCTTTGTAAGCTTGAATGTACCATCGATCACGTGCTACCATGTGATGAAGAAATATTTGAACTCGGTTGTATTTTCATGGAAGAATATGACTTAGGCCCACCATCAAACATTAATGAGGGAAAGACAATTTACATTGATTTTCGTACCTGGATCATGAATATTATGTAAAAAAGACGAATAGTCTTATAATCAGAATACTTCTACCACTATTCTTAAAATGTGTGCAAACAATTGCAATATACTTTTGTATAATTAATTTACAGTCGACAGAAATTTGTTAACACAAATATTAAGATTTATTGCCTTGTATCATCTTAAAATAGTAGATTATGGATTGTTTGCTTTATAGATTAAAAACACAATTTTTTTTTTCATCATTTTAATTGCTTGACCTGCTGTAGTTATAGAAAAAGTTCTTCCTTTCTAAAGTAATTCCAAGCTTTCAGCTAAAATCCATGGTGTCTTATTTTATTTTTTATTATTTGACATATCTGCTGAAACTTAAAAATAATTTTTCAATGCCAGAAAAATAACATTTTATGAGTGAAAAAAGGTCAAATAATTGAGTATGCAATTTGAAACGTTTTAGTCACAATTTTGAAGTGTCTTTTCTTAAATAGACTTTATTTAGTTCCCTGCTTTTTTTTGGATAAAGAAATTGAGGGAAAACGTCCAATGTGTAATTTTATATTGACACAATGAAAAAAGGTCAAACTAAATGTACTGTAACATAAAAAAAGCAATACATTTATGTATATACATGGAAAATATGCCAGCAGAGTTATTGCTATTCATAATACCATGTTCACTAAATAATCGTTGTTTATTACTTATATCTGCATTCTTTGATGTTGTCAAGAATATCAGGAAATCCTGATTTACATAAGGACGTAACGGCTGCTTGTCTCCAGTGAAGGAAAACCACCTACTGCTACAATGTAATATTACGGAAGCGTATGAGTGACACGAAATATATTTTTTTTAAAGTTGGTAATTCCAACTTTAATCTTGGCTTTTCCAACTTTAAAACTGGAAATTCCAACTTTAAAGTTGATAATTCCAACGTTAAATTTGGAAATTCCAACTTTAATATTTGATTTTTCCAATTTTTTTAAATCACTAACATCGTTATTAATGTAAATATAATGCACTGAAATAGACTAGTTAGCAATGATTTTTTGAAACTTAGATGAGGAGGGGGGGTGCAGAAGAGAGGCACTTTAAGAAGGGTTGCCAGGGCCCATAGGGGTGTTGCTAAAACGCGGAACGGAACGGAAACGGAAAATTTTTGTCAAACAAATAACATAGATTCGATATAAATCAGATTAAAGAGCAATATTCTAAGTCATTTCTAATAAAAATAAAATATTGTTAATTATTACCGGGTATATATTTATGAGTCATACACACCCTCCGTGGAAAAATGGAACTGAAAGAAATTCGACCCCCCCCCCCCCCCCCCAAATACATACACACGAAATAGGCTTTTCGTGTTTGGGCAAAGGACATATCCCCTTTTTTGTTTGTCAAATTTGTTGTATGTTGGAAATTTTTTACTGAACTCCCACCTCCTCTTTCAATTTGTTTTCAATGTCTGTAAAGACTAAAATAACTAGTTATGATATTCAGATTATGCACGCAGTGTCGAATTTGCGAATCATGAGAAGGGGGTCAAGTGGCAGTTTCTGGTCTGTGTAGGGGCCCATAGCCACATTAAAAATTGATTTATTATACCTTATATAAATTTTGGACACAAAAAGCGGGGCAGACCTATTACAACTTCTCCGGCCTTTCCGATGAGCGGGAAAAAACAAATTCATTTTTTACGGGGTCATTCATACATTCATTCATTTACACCCACCCACCCCCGAAACATATACAAATATGTACCGTAAACAAACAAAATTTAACTTCATTGAATGCATAAATTCTGCATTATATCTACCACATGAAAGTTTTCCAACTTTGTCTATCCGGAATTTAAATATAAACAGAAAGCGACTCTATTTTGAATAAAAATTTTAACAACCAGTGTGTATAAGAAATGTTTATTCAAGCTTGCTGTAAAGGTTTGCCCTGAACGTAATCTTAATAAATTTGCTTTACATTGTATTTCTCTTTCCATGGTTCATCTATATATCAAATGCCCCCCCCCCCCCTTCCCAGTCATAACATTTTTCTACGGAAATGTTCGTTCAAGTTGACATCCTCACACTTTTTGTGTAATGTAATTAATGTAGTAAGTTAGTGTAAAATAAATAGTAATGAAAGATGTTCTAGTTGCAACTTATCCCCCCTCCCGAATCAAGCAATTGTCTTCCTTTTGTGTTTTTGTTTGTCAAATACTTTTCAAGTTCGTTTGCCCCCCCCCCCTTTCAAATTCGATTCTAAATGACCGCTTTAATTGTCAGCGATTTTCGTAAATGAGAAACTGAGCATGAAAAAATCAACTTGAATTTAATAGTTGGGGATTGAATATGTACAAGATATATCGTTTATAATAAAAGTGTATTTTCAGTGATTTAATCCAAAATAATATATAACGTTTTCCGTTCCGTTCCGCTTTCCGTTCCGTTTTCCGTTCCGCGTTTTAGCAACACCCGGTCCATAGAGAGTTATGGTATAAAACGTGAATAATGCTTAATTAAGTTCATATATACAAACTGGTGAGCACTTTTTAACAATGTCATTTTATTCTTACATTGACCAGTCACCTATACTACGACCTTACATATAAGTTCCAACTTTTGATGAAAAACCCGATTATTTCTATTGGTCCTCTAATATCATTACGGTTTCAGTGTTTTTATTATTTAACTTAATGATAAATAATTAAAAATAAATGTATGCATGGCTGCTGTAGGTTCTTATCTTATGTTAATATCATTTTTAAAGTTATGTTAACTAGTGAAATGCTTTCTCGGTTGATAGTACGGGAATTAATGTCGCAGCTGTTGTAGAAAAAAATACATATA
>NW_026931987.1:0-49435 GCF_032062105.1 Saccostrea cuccullata
ATTGCTAATTCAAAAAAAAACCCATGGGCCACAACACTCACCGGGGTAACTCTTGTCTGTTGTTTTACATCGGATCTTCTCCCTTGAAATACCTTTTGTGACCCCATCGCATCCCACCCCCGGGGTCATTATTTGATCAATTTAGAATCTACACTACCCTAGAATGCTTCCTGTTATTATGTTTTAGCTTTTCTGGTCCAGTGTCTCTTGATAATTTTTTTTATGACGCCACTGTACATTCACCCGAATGCTTTGTGCTAAATTAAGTTTAAATTCGAACAATTGTTCTAGAGAAGAGGTTGAAAATGTGAAGTTACAGACGCACACTGCTCAACGCGGTATCGGCATATCGATTGTTTTCGGACACTCGGTGCAAGAAAAGCAATGTTTAGAAAATGTAGGTAATTTTAAATTTCATATTTCAACGACAAGTTTGTATTTCAGCAAACAAAGTTTGTGATCTATGACAGATAATTGAGCAGCAGAAAACACAAGCCAAATCACTCTCTTTCAAATGATCTACAGCTTTGTCAAATACATGTAATATTTTACAAAAATTTCGGAATATGTCATGTCACATTTTAACTTCTGTAGAATTCAAAATTAGTTTATGCTATCAAACAAACTAATCAGTTTATTCTATGGACAATCAGATACCTTTAGATCAGCGAATTGAGATTGAAAATCCAAATTAAGGTTTAGTTAATAGTCATTTAAAATGACTCGTTAGTTGAAAACATGTTATCGGCAACACGGTTGATGTAGCCGGATAATTCGGTTTTTGACGTGTGTACGTTGTCGGAAACTAAGGTTTCAAAAAGTTCCTTTAGCTTCATAAATAGATTGGAAAAAGTCCATTATAATCTGTCAATCCTTGAAAATAGCAAACGTAAAAGTTTGTTTTGATATGAATGTATTTAAATAAGTTTAATATATAAATTTATAATAGAACTATTAAATTATCTGTTCAATCATTTTTCTTGTTTTCCATGCAAAATACATTGTACCTCTTTGAAATCGCTTCAGGCGGTTTCAGACAAAAAGATATTAATACTATTTCTCAACCGTTCTTGGATGTGAAAATTGTGTGATACCATTCTCAGTGATATATCCATGCAAATTATATTGTGAATTGTAAGTGAATGTGAATGCGATCAGGTATTGAAGATCATATACGTAAAGTGTAAACTTAAAAAACCCGCACCAGTGCCTGTTGTGAAAACTGTTCACGGTTCACGGTCACTCTACATAGTAAAAATGTCGACTTCTAGAGTATCTACTCGAGGGAATAAAAAATAACATTATTAAACTAAATGTTAAGTGTGGAGGCTACTTTTAATGCAATGGGTTTTTTTTAATCCATTAAGTTTATATTTTTGGACATTAAGTTCAGAAATTGCGGACAAAACTCGCGTACTAAAATATTACCCGTATTGTAACACCCTCTTCCAGTCATTACTATATGTCTTTTATTTGAAATTATTTTAAAAATTTCAGATGACCAAAATTTCTCATAATATTGGATCGGTAAGCAGAAATTGAAAACAATATAACAAAGAAAAAACTAAAATAGAACCGAAAAGCTGAAAAAATTGAATTAAGATTGAAATTTTGAATATTCTTGAAAACATAATTTGAATGGATCAGTAATATTACTCAGAAAGACAACTATATCTATGACACCCTATATTTTAACCTTCCGGTCAGGTGATAGCAAGCTTCCGCCATTTTTTTTTTTATTTTCTGGAGTCTTATTTGGACATACATGTTCATAAATTGGTATTGCCTATTATAATGAACTGTTATACATTTGAAATTATTTAATTCGACTAAACGTAAGTAATGGTATAATTTACAATCATGCATAAAATGTCTATAAAAATATATAGATTATTTAGATACTGGGTGAAAAAGGGACATGGGTGTTTCCTCTTATACCTTGAGGTCGAAATTAAACGTTAAAATTAAAATCGGTATATCAGCAATTTATTATAAGATAACAATTTTAATGAATCAAGACATTTTGATTTGTGAGAATATGTAATATAAATGTTGAGTAGATATAATATTCGTTTTCACTTATAGCTATCATTTAGGCATTAGGATCTATAATGAATCATGTCATATAATTAAAATATTAGATTTGGACATGGATCCCAGCAGAAGTGCCCAAGATGTGGTCCGATGTGACCTTTGTGAGACAGCTATAGTACAGATGTACTGTGATTTCTGTCATGTCAACCTCTGTAAACCCTGTATTGGAAAACACATTTCTGATGAATATGATAAACATAAAATTGTCCCGTTCCAACAGAGAAAATCCACCTTGATTTATCCACCGTGCAAAATACATGAAACAAAAAGATGTAAATTCCAATGTAAAGAATGCAACGCATCTGTGTGTTCTTTCTGCATTATAACTGATACACACAAGGGCCATTCCATTAAAACTCTTTTGGATATCTTTAACTCAAAGAAAGAAATTATAGGGAAAGATACTGAAGAGTTAAAAACCATTATTTCTCCAACATATGAAGAAATTGCCACTGATATAGAAACTCAGATTGCTAACCTGGATGGAGAATATGAAAATCTTTCAACAGCAGTAACAAAACATGGAGAAGAATTGCACAAAGAAATCGAGAACACAGTAAATAAAATGAAAACAGAAATTGAAGAGTTAAAAATCAAACATCTAAGCATTCTGAAACATTTAGATGAAATTAAACATATAAAATCTCAGATTGAGCAAAGTTTGTTTCAGTTAAATAGAATAGATGAATCAAATGAAGTGTCTATGACTATCTAATACAGTTTTGAAATCAAAGAATTGAGCAAACTTCCTCCTAAAGTTAAGATATCACTGCCAACATTCAGCCCAAAGTCTAAAGATACAGAATATCTTTATACATTATTTGGATCTTTAACAAAATTAACTACCAAAACAGAAGAAAATGGCTACAAACTGAAGATACCTGAAAAATCAAGCAAAGAATTCCTGGAAGAGCCAGAACTTATCAGTTCTATAGATGCAGGGTGTAAAATGCTCCATAGTGTTGCATGTCTCAGTGAAGAAGAAATCTGGACATGTTCACTTGCCAGTGAAATGAAATGTTTTAACAGTCAAGGCTCACTTATCAAGACAATTAAGACGAAGTCAGGGGAAATGCCAGATGATATAGCAGTGACAGGTGATGGTGATCTTGTGTACTCTGTTGGAAGAACAAGGACTGTGAATAAAGTGAAAAATGGACAGATAGAGGAGGTGATCAGACTACAGGGCTGGATACCTAGACAACTCTGTGTTGTCACCTCCTCTGGTGATCTCCTGGTTACCATGTTCAGTGATGATGAAACACAATCTTCCAGGGTTGTCCTTTACTCAGGCCCCACAGAGAAACAAAGAATCCAGTTTGATGAGGAGGGTAAACCTCTCTACTCAGGAAATAACAAAATTAAGTACATCAGTGAGAATAGAAACCTGGATATCTGTGTGTCTGATATGGGAGCTGGTGCTGTAGTGGTGGTCAACCAGGCTGGTAAACTCCAATTTAGATACACTGGTCATCCTTCTACTACAATGAACCAACCATTTGAACCCTATGGCATCACAACAGACAGCCAGAGTCAGATCCTGACACCAGATAGTCTGAGGTAGGGATTACACAGTGTTAGATATGAGGAATGAATTTATACATTACAATCATGACAAAAGCCTCTATAAAAAATAGTTTTAAATCAATTTACTTTTTTAACGCTTAAAAGTTGATCTGCATAGTATTTGTATGGGAACTTTATTCTCGCGAAAAAACAGAACACTTTATGCCCGCGGAAACATTTTTTTCAAAACACGTTTTAAAGTATACATTTTTACAAAGTTGGTTGAAAAGACGGATCTCTGAAATCTACATAAATATTGTAAATAGGCAACAGCATTCGTTTAATATCAACTTCAGAATACGAATACGCATTAAGTAATGCAATTTACACTTTAGCATAATAAATGTTGAGGCATTTAATTTTTTCATAGTCGAAAAGTTCTATTAAAGAGGTCCTAAACACAACAATCTCAATATTCCTATTTAAAAGTAATCATGGTCACTGCACTGACCAGAGAGCTGTTTATAAATGATCTCTGCCATTTTAGAAGATGAAAATAACATCGTATGTGATAACTGCCGTTTCTACATGAATCTGTGGTGGCATATTTCTGCTCCACACATGCAAGATAAAGTCTTAATGCCAACATGCAAGTTACCGATCTTATAAGAAAAATTCATTTCAAAATGGTTAATTTACTCACTGACGCCTGCATCTGACATCGTAGATGAATCATAATTATGTAGACATGAAACTCATTTGTATCAATGTGCAAGATATTATGTAGACATGCATCGTATTTATGTCGATATGCGGATTAATTATGTAGTCATGCAACTCTTTTTTTTTCTTTATAACACTGTTCTATCTATTTTCGTTTATATGCGATTTACGATTCCTCTACTGAACTCAAAAATATTTACATTGTATTATGATAAAATATTTTAGACCCCCATCTTTAAAAGTAGTGATGAGTACAACAACTCCCTAAAACAATGCTTGAAATCTAAGTTTTGACGCCTCTCCATCTCCCTTTCAAAAATATTTTCGAATTTGTTTCAGCCCATAATCATACACGATAGCACGATTACTCAGGCTCCACAGAGAAACAAACAATCCAGTTTGATGAGGAGGGTACACCTCTGTATTCAGGATATGACAAAATTAAACACATCAGTGAGAATAGAAACCTGGATATCTGTGTGGCTGACTTTGAAGCTGATGCTGTAGTAGTGGTCAAGCAAAATGGAAAACGACGATTTAGATACACTGGTCACCTCTCTGCAAAGAATAAATCATTTTTACCCTGTGGCATCACAACTGACAGCCTGAGTCAGATTTTGACAGCAGACTACCATAATCACTGTATCCACATCCTTAACCAGGGCGGACAGTTCCTCTGATAACTGTGATCTGAAGAATCCACGGGGAATATGTGTGGACAAAAAAAAACTTGTTTGTAGCTGAGAACAGAGGAAATGTGTAAAAGATTAAATATCTCCTATAAATGTTACCGCTCCTGATAATGATAAGAAAAACGCTTTCGTTTTGGACAGTTTATCCATAATTTGTAAGCTTAAAGCCATGACAAAATCAGTTCATAAAAGTCAAAAGACTTCTAGACTCATAAACATTGTGGTTTATCAACACAAAAAGAGAATAATTAAGATCAATTTCTACTGAATATCACTATATTTTCGCGACACATTATTTTTGCGAGTAAGGTATTTTGCATTTATTAGCGAGACAAAATTGTCGTGTGCTGTGGAATCTGTTGTAAATTACCATTTAAAATACAAATATACACTAGAAAAAAATTTTTGTATGCAGACAGCCTAGACTTTGTACGCATAAATAACGTTTTCGCGAATAAAAAGCGACTTTGTAGACACTGATCTAGAAAATAATTATTGTCTCATCCAGATAGATGTATTATACCTTGTATGTGTGAATAATTATTGTTGGAAGATAGAGGGTAAGTTGAGGTGTCCCCATTTTATTTTTTGAGATAGATGATTGATGAAGAACAAAATAGTCTCTGTATTATAACTATTGTACATTTTCTCATACTTTTTAAACACTTGACAGACAGATTATTCATTTGTATGAGTGACTTTTACCTTAAGAGATACAAAAGTTTGAGATGTCCCCGTTTTAGCTTTTGAGACATTCAAAAATATTTGATTAAGAGCATAGTAGCCTTTGCATTACAACTATTGTGCATTTTCTCACATTTTACAATGGCTAATTTAAAAAAGCCCATGGGCCACAACGCTCACCTGAGTAAATCTTGCCCCGCTGTTAACACTAGATTTTCTCCCTTGAAATACTTTTGAGACTCCATAGCATCCTTCCCCGGGGGCCATTATTTGAACAATTTAGAATCAACACTACCCCAGAATGCTTCCTTTTATTAAGTTTCAGCTTTTTTGGCCCAGAGTTTCTTGAGAATTTATTATGACCCCACTGTACATCCACTCAGGATGCTTTGTGCTAAATTTAGTTAAAATTGGAACAATGGTTCCTGAAAAGAGGTTGAAAATGTGAAGATTACAGACGGGCAAATACCCGGTGATCAGAAAAACTCAGCCTTCAGTTTTCAGTTTACCTGATCCAAATTTTTTTTTCAACTTTTATACACTGTGTGTGTCTAGTTTTCCTTTTGTTCAAAGGCATGTCTCAATCTTTGACAATGATCTGTCAAACAAATTTTCCGTTGTTATCAAAGCTGTTCTCATGTTCCGGTAAAAAAAGCAGTTAATGGTACTCCATAAATTCTCTAGGTAAAAGAAATGTGTTTTAAAGAATACAGTGTATAGAAAATTTGAACATTGGGATTGACTTTTCAATTGAAGTTTGATAATTTTTTTTAAAAAATTTTTAGATAAGTTTGAAATTTTGATCATTCAAAAGCGAGATATCTAAATTTCAAAGTTCAAACTAAATTAGATTTTTAATTGAATGATAAGCATTTGAATTATGATTTCAAAGTCTTAATAATACATGTACTTACATTGTATGGATGAGTTATTTATCAAACAGGAAATATAACTTAAATGACATAGTCATCAATCTCCCATGCAGAGTTGTCGTTCGTTCCTCTCTCAGACAACTCTGCAATGGGCTCACGACAAGATTTTTGTCATAACGTATAAAACGGGATAATTACAGGATTGTTTCAAATTAAATTAATAATTCTGGATATCTATCTCAAAACTCAGATATAAGCAGAGAAATTGAATAATAATGAATTTAAACAAACGCACTATTTTTCGTGTTTATCACTGTGATATACGCGAGCCAACGTTAGAGGTGAATGTATGAGCCGATGGTAAAGATTGAATCGCAACTTCTCCGGCCTTTCCGACAGGGGAAATCCCCCTCGAATGTATAAATTAAGTAGACACCATGACAATCCCCCTTTCACATACTTTGAAATGAATGTGGGAATACAAACTTCATACTTTTTGATAATGTCAAACATCTATGTTTGATAACATTTAACTATGACAGAGAATACAAATAAGAACAAAGAATTTAGGAAATGTATTTACGAAAAAAAAAATAAACAAGAAAAACAGAGACTTAAGCAAGTCTACGTGAAAAATGTTCATGTCATAAACAGACAAAAGTATTCCTTACCAGTTTGATTTACTTTCTTTAAAGTTGTTAAAAATGTAGGTTTAAAATCAATTCTAAAAAAATATTGAGACGCCATTTAATATCAATATATTTTTAGTTGGATATCAATTAATTTAGTGTATTAACAAGAAGAAATCACTGAAGTAAACAATAAACATATGTACACGAAATCAAACTTTTTACAATGTGGTTTTGCTGGAAAATCTCAAACCAAGCATTCACAAACACACACAAAATTTCCGAAATTTAAAAATTCCACAAGTTGAAAATTAAATCCGGAAAAAAATTGTCATAAATTTTAGAGCGACAAAAAAACCATCCTAAGTCACGTGACTCTGTTGCAATTAGTTCTCATTTTGATGAAAAATTTGATAATGACTGGACTAAATGACCCGGAGTTATGATTTCTACAATATTGAATGTACAATACCTTAGGAAGTCTTCATATAAATGTGATCAATCTTGACTTTGTTGTTCTTGAGAATAAGATTTTTTCTGTTCCGCCAAGAATATGTCCGAGGATATATATAGTGTTTATCCTGTCTGTCTTCCGTCCTTCTGTCTGTTCTTCATTATCAGGCTATAAATGAACTTGCAATCAAAAAAATAATAAATGGTTTGATAATTGAAAAGGAAAATAAAATAATTGTTATTTAGAAACAAAGTCGGTTTTTCTGTGACCATTTGTAATTTAAGCTGTTTGAAAAAGTAATCGGTCAAGTGTAAAAAAAAATTAAATATTCTCAGGGACATTCTTTATACATGTTATAATTTTATTATAAAAAAAATAATTCTATTTATCACATTGAAATTACATGGACTTTTATCTATAGGTTTCCAAAATTTTGATTTCATATACATAATATTTTTGAAAGGATTGATTTCTATAGTTTTTAGAACTTATCATCTACTTTTTCCAAAGTTCTGATTACAATTAATCAAGAGAGATAACTTTGAATGACACCAGACCAGGAAGTATAACCTGTATTGTATTTTTACCTGACAAATACCTGGTGATAGCAATATCCGCCATGTCTGCTTTTTCATTTTGCAGAAAGAAAACACTGAATTAATTTGTAACAAGGTATTGTTGTCTTTGTTTCCAATGATCCATATAAATAACCGTGCATTTATTTTACATCTTCATTTGATTGACTAACAAAGAACGACTTTTAAATAATAGCTTGACAAGGTTTTAATTTTTTTTGACAAGAATCGGGTCGATATTTTCACCAGGAACAAGAAGGGAATATTTTGCAAAAGTGGGTCAAATTCTAAGGTCAATAAGTTATAGGCAAGGGTAAAGTTATTGCAGACAAACAGACAGACAGACGAACGTACATATGAAAACTGTATTTTTATACCACCGAAGCCCCTGGGTCAGGGGTATCATTGGGGGATCTAATGATCATATACTGAAATTGAATGAATGCCTTTAAATCACTGCATATGTATAAGCATCTGATGTACCCAGGTTCATTATTTATAGCTAGTTTATTTTAGTTACACGCATGAAGAGCTCTCGTTTACTTGATGAATGAAAACATTTCGCTGTATATGGGTCATGTTTCTTGCACATTAAAAACACAAGACTCGAACAAAATAACATATTCATGTGATCAATAAAGTATTAAAGAACTGTATATTTATGCCCCCGTAAACGAAGTTTCGGGGGTATATAGTTTTTGTCGTGTCCGTCCGTCTGTCTGTCTAGCTGTCTCTCTGTCTGTCTGTCTGTCTAGCTGTCCGTCCGTCCGTCTGTCTAGCTGTCTGTCTGTCTGTTTGTCCGCAAAAACTTAAACCTTGCTCATAACTTTTAATTTATCGGAGCTATGACTTTCCTATTTCACATGTGTATACATTGTGACAAGACCTTTCTTTGGGTACCACCAAATTTGACCTTTTAATACTTGACCTTAGAGTTTGACCCACTTTTACACAAAAAATTTAAACTTTTACTTTGGCCATATATTTTGAACAGTAGATACCAGGACATTTATACCTCATATATGTATTCTTTGTTAAAAGAGCTTTCATTGGATACCAACAACCTTAACCTTTTGATCTTGACCTTGGAGATTTTCATACTTGTGAAAAAAACTTTAACCCTGGTCATAACTTTTGAACGGTAAGAAATAGGGCTTTCATACTTCACATATGTAATTCTTGTGAAAAGAGCCTTCATTGGATAACAAGATCTTTGACCATTTGACCTTGACTTCGAGTTTGACCTAATTTTAAAAAGCAAACCTTGAGCGTAACTTTTAAAGGGCTAGTGCCAGTGCTTTCATACCTTATACATTCAATCCTTGTGACAAGACCTTTTATTTGAAAGCAAGACTTTTAACGCTTTGACCTTGACCTTGGAGTTTGAACTAATTTCAAAAAGCAAACGTTGGCCATAACTTCTGAATGGTTAGGGATAGGGCTTCCATACTTTATATATGTATTTTATGTGGCAAGACCTTTTCATTGGATACCAATTACCTTGTACTTTTGCCCTTGACCTTGGAGATTTTTGTACTTATGAAAAAAGCTTTAACCTTGGCCATAATTTTTGAACCCTAAGGGCTAGTGATCTCATACTTCACTTATGTAATCCTTATTAGAAGATCCTTCCTTTGATACCAAGAACTTTGATCCTTTTACCTTGGGCTTTTACCTACTTTTAAAAAGCAAACCTTGACCAAAACTTTAAAAAGATTATGGCTAGTGCTTTCATACTTTACATATTTAATCCCTGTGACAAGACCTTTCATTTGATAGCAAGACCTTTGACCTTGGAGTTTGCCCTACTTTTGAAAATTTCTAACCTTGGTTATAACTTCTCAACGGCTAGAGCTAGGGCTTCCATACTTATGTAATACATGTATTTTTGTGGAAAGACTTTTTATTGGATACTAATGACCTTGACCTTGTAAGATTTTCGTACTAATGAAAAAACATATATGTACATGTATGCGAAATATAAGGTAGAAATCAAAATGTTTGCCCCTGGTTTCTTAAACAAGTGTAAAAAATATAGGGTCAGTCAGTAAGTGGGAATATTCTTTCAAAATTTTACACAGTGATCCTGTTATACTTCTGAGTCAACATTTATCTTTTCAACAAAATTCAGTGTACATGTATCAACAAATAAAATATACAAGTTTAAAAGTTTAGTGAACCAAGACATAATGTTTTGTGTGAAGAAAGTCAAAGTACTGAAAGCCGGGCTTTCATTGTTCGTGTATATTGTCTGATCCGAAATTTAGTATATATCTTAATTTTTTTCTTTCTGGTCATTGATACTTACAGGTAGACTTTGTTTGATTATGATTAACACTATCTCTTCTATCAATAATTAAAATTAACATGCAGCCCAGATTCTAACTTTGAGACCACAAGATAGGACTTGGGTGGTCTAATTAAAATGAAAATACATTTACATGTACAATGTTTACCTTTCTGAAAATTGAGCTCACAATGCGAATGCATGGTGACAGTGCACTTTGGTTTTGCTGTTTAATACTAGCACATAGTATCGGGGTATTAAGAGTGTCATCACGTTAAACAATACACATATACTGTGTATTGTTTAACGTCCCTCTAGAGAATTTTTCACTCATATGGAGAGGCCACCACTTGCCGATGGAGAGCTACAAATTTTTTCCTATTCTCGGCACTTAGAGCCATTGAGGAGTGAGAGATCTTTTTTGTGCCAGCACCACTGTGACACGGACCCTCAGTTTATACGGTTTCATCCAAAGGACCGGTCGATAAACTCTTCGCAATCAAAAATTTATTTGGACTTTTCATTTTGCTCTAAACTATAATTTACCGAGTATTTGTCACGAGCGAAAGCAAAATCGATGGTATATTTTTAATTAGATTGCCCGTGTTTGCTCTTCTCCTATTTTGTATTGCTTTATGAACTTTTGATCTTGAATACTGTTCGTCACCTCAATACGTTTTATGTACCCTTCACTATCAAATAAAATTAACGATCATATTTCAAGCAGGAAAATGTATATTGCTTGGTACATAGAATAATCAAGTTAATCGCCTTATTATGATAAGATAATAGAGTTTCACCACAATAATATTACACATGTTAAAACCAAGTCTTTTAGAAGTTTTGGCAAAAAATGTGAATAATAAGATTACTCCATTATGAAGAGATTTTTGTGCAATTCAAAAAAAAAATTTGCATTGATTCTTTCTCCTGTTTACAAAAAGTACAGTGGTCGTTAGATAAAATTAATATTTTCTTCATATAGTATTTCACTGGAATTGTTTAAGGAATCACTGTCTAGTTAGTATAGTATGCCAGGGCATCAACGATAGTGGGAAACATGGGATAATTTGCATAACGGGCGAAGTGATTCCTTATTTTTCCATTTCATTGTGAAATAAAATTGTTGATTTAGACTTTAAAAATATAGACATAAATCTAAATTACAAGAGGACACTCATGCCAATTTCAATAGTCTTCGTCCACTGACGTTAAATACAAAGGCTGCCGCACGGGATTTACATGCATTCTTGGCCTCCCTAGCGTCAGACACAAAGACAGATGCGCACGAGATTTGAATGCATATTAGACCTCCTTAGCTCCTGACCTATGAACCTGTCTAATTTACATTCCGGTAGAATTATCGAGAAATCAACTCCGCTAACTTTCAAAGAGTCATCACAGAGAAAAAAAATAGAAATGGAAATAGTCTATATTGATACCATTTAACAGAAATGTCTATGGTTGTTCTAAAACAATCCTTAAAAACAATCTTGAACACAAATATCAGATTCCAAAAACATTGATTGTTCCTGATTCCATCTAGTAATTGATGTAGGATTGACATTGTAACTATTTATATATCCATAAAATATTTTTGTGCGCTTCTCATTTACAATAACATTTTCAAAATAAAATGGAATAAATGGTACATGTATACATTGTCTCTTAATAGATGATATGTCTATGGACAATGTTTTTAAATACCCAATACCTGGATATAGCACAAATAATTCTGTAACAATTGTTTTACATAATACAAACATCGGAGAAATAAAATCTATTTTCAAAGTCAATGAGTCAATTTTTAATGAGAGTTAAAATATCTTTTTTTTCATTGTTGAAGAAATCACAAACATTTCTGATATCATTTTTAAACCAGGTCATTATAAATTATTTTATTTCCCATTTCGATGCTAAATTGATTGGTCAATTATGGATATAAGTAATCAATATGTTCGTTTTACATGAAAGTTGTATAGTAATATTTTCATTTATTTCATATTAAACATGCCTCACATAAAATAAAACTTTACCTCAGTTATCAAAATTAAATATTTTTTTTAAATAAAAATATTAACCAAATAGAATTGGATTGATAACTTTATTTATATCACCTTTGCACAAAATATTAACCGTCATCAGGGCTTTTGTTCGAAGTTATTTACTGTATAAGAAAGGAAAATATTAATTTCCGTTGCTCTTTGTTAATTAAAGTGCCAGCTTTTTATAAAGACAACTCAATCATAAGATTTTATTTACATGGCAGGAAATATATTTCAGGGTAAATAAAATTCTCTAAATTTCTTTTTAATTTGAATGTTTTCGCTGAACTTTCTCACATTGTCATTGTCAAGTATTTCAGAATACCAAGTAATCATTTTACGTACAGTAATGTAATGATTTTAAAATTTAAAAAATTATATTTCCCAGGAATTCTCACATATTTTCTATTCAATTAGCATTTTATTTTTTCTCATAATTTAAAAAATCTGTCTTTGACTAGTTAAAATAATGCAAATATTTTAGAAATATTCTTTTAGTTTCAAACAAACAGTGCGTATATCACCAACTACATGTAGAAACACTGATACATGTACGTTGTCAAGAGACTTAAGGCAAAACGCATAATAATTCTTAAAACTCCATTTCACTAAACTATTAATTTGCTAAAATTCAAAACAGAGAATATAACCACTAACATAGCATCGACGAAAACGATATTAAACTTTTAAACAATTTCAACCTTTTCGAAAAGCCCGCACTATTGAAAATAGTTCGCTTACAATATGAATTCTGCAGCGTATGTGCACAAATTGTTACATGGCTGTTTATCACGTTTACCCTAATTAAGTAAATATCTAATTCCCCTAACAAATTAATTCTAAAGCAAAAATATTGATCATTAACAATTACAAATAGTGAGATGTTAAAGATATTTGTTTCAGTATCGTCTCGCAATTAATGTGACTATCATGTTTATCACAACCGTCTGCTTTGACGTTGTTTGGCTTTTTGTTTACTTTTCTACACTGTTCTATTTATAGTAAGACAGTCGATCATGATCCCTACAGCCAGGACGTTGCTTGCAGTAAAATCCAGCAAACAAAAACTTATAAAATTTAGATACTTTTGTTTTCTTTGATCATTTATTGATAAGGTTTTTCATAATGACATATCATTCTAATTTTAGATTTGGACATGGATCCTAGTACCAGCACCCAAAATGTTACCCATTGTAACCTTTGTGAGACAGCTATAGAACAGATGTACTGTGATTTCTGTCATGTCAATCTGTGTATTCGTTGTGTAGGAAAACATATTTCTGATGACTATGACAAACATAAAGTGGTCCCTTTCGAACAAAGAAAATCAACCTTGATTTATTTCAAGTGCACAACACACGAAACAAAAAGATGTAAATTTCAATGCAAAGAATGTAACACCCCTATGTGTTCTTTGTGTACTATATCTGATGCACATAAGGGGCATAACATTTCAACTCTTTTGGATATCTTTAACTCAAAGAGAGAAGTCATCGAGAAAGATACTGAAGAGTTAAAAAACATAATATTTCCGACCTATGAAGAAATTGCCACTGATATAGAAGCTCAGATTGCTAATCTGGATGGAGAATATGAAAAACTTTCAACAGCAGTAACAAAACATGGAGAAGAATGGCACAAAGAAATTGACAACATTGTCAAGAAAATGAAAACAGAAATTGATGATATAAAAATCAAACATTTGAGCATTCTGAGGAGACTTTTAGATGAAATTAAAGAGAAAGAATATGAAATTGAGAATAATTTGCTTCAGTTAAATAGAATATATGTATCAAATGAAGTGTTTATGACTACTGAATACATTTCTACAATCAAGGAATTACGCAAACTTCCTTCTAAAGTGAAGATATCACTGCCTGTGTTTAGTCCAAAGTCAAAAGATACAGAACATCTTCATAAATTATTTGGATCTTTAACACAATTATCCACCAAAACAGAAGAAAATGGTTACATACTGAAGAAATAAGAAACACCAACAAGAGAACAGCTGAAAGAACCAGAACTAATCACTACTATCGATACAGGATATGATAACCTCCGCAGTGTTGTCTGTCTAAATGAAGAAGAAATATGGACAAGAGCAAGTGATGTTAGTGATATAAAATGCTTCAACATTCAAGGCTCACTTATCAGGACAATCAAAACAAAATCAGGGGAGTTTCCAAATGATATAGCAGTAACTGGTGATGGGGATCGAGTGTACAGTGACTGGAAGACGAATACCATTTATGCAGTGAAGAATGAACAGACAGAGGAGGTGATCAGACTACAGGGCTGGATACCTGGTAATCTCTGTGTCACCTCCTTTAGTGATCTCCTGGTTTCTATGTACAGTGAAGATAAAAAACAATCCAAAGTTGTCCGTTACTTAGGCTTCACAGAAAAACAAACAATTCAATATGATGAGGAGGGTAAACCTCTGTATTCAGGAAATAACAAAATTAAATACATCAGTGAGAACAGAAATCTGGATATCTGTATGGCCGACTGTGGAGCTGGTGCTGTAGTGGTGGTCAATCAGGCTGGAAAACTCCGATTTAGATACACTGGTCATCCTTCTACTACAAAGAACAAACCATTTATACTCCGCGGCATCACAACAGACAGCCAGAGTCAGATCCTTGCAGCAGATGGTGATAACCACTGTATCCACATCTTAGGCCAGGACGGACAGTTCCTCCATTTTATAGATAACTGTGATTTGAAGGAGCCCTTTGGTTTATGTGTAGACAAAAAAGACAACTTATTTGTAGCCGAGTACAGTGGAAGTGTTAAAAAGATTAAATATTTCATGTAAATTTATGTCAGTTGGGAAAGTCGCATGTCAATGTTTTATTATCTTATAAAGTTTGATCATCAAGTAAACTAAAAACATAGTTTTTTTTCGGTCATTTTTGTTTTACTTTTCTGATTTTTTTAGAAAAAGAAAGAGAGATAGTAATTAAGAGTAATATTTTTTAATATCTCTCTTTAAAAACACATGAATATGTAAATTGTTTTCCTAGATCTAATAACATAACCCATACAAAAAAAATTCAGTTAACAATAGTGTACTATGGTTAACTATAATAAATCAAAGTGTCAAAATGATCACTTATAGTAAATCAAAGTTTTCAAAAAGATTACTAAAGTGACATCGTTATCACTATGGTAAATCAATGTTCTAAAAGTTATCACTAAAGTAAATCAAAGTTTTACCAAAGTTAATAATTGTTTTCACAGTGATCACTATGGTTTATCAAAGTTTTCATAGTTATCACTTTAATAAATCAAAGTGTCAAAGTTATCACTATAGTAAATCAACGTTTTCAAAGTGTCAAAGACATAACTATAGATATTTTGTTTGGGAATGCTTCTATTCACTTGAGAGATGTCTTGGACCCAGACAGGACACAAATACATATTGGCTATTTAAGGAATGAATTAAATAGCAACCCAAGTTATACTGTATAATCTGGGCTGGAGATGTTACGCCTTATAAACCGCGAAGCTGATGTCCTTTAAGGATCCCAAGACCTATGTTCCTTAATTTGTTCCCAATAAACGTGCATGTTAGTCTTTGACCACTCCTGATAGGGAGTCGTCACCTGATTGTGCGCCTCATACTCAATATCCCATTCCTGTGAAAGTTCTTGTCCCTGTACTCATCCCCTAAGAAGAGCCTTAGGAACTTGTTCCTCTGGACCAATGCCTACCTTCTTCTATCCGGAACAGGACCTGTTTTGAGGAATCTGTACAGTGTAGGACCTTTCCATCTGTTAATTGATTGTTTCTTTACCTCATCAAATTCTTTCGTCTACTTTCTCGGTGCCCAGGATCATTATTAAGTAGGAATAGTTCCCCAATTTCTCGCCAAGATTACAGTGAATGCATCTACACAGATCACTTCACCTTAAGGAAATCCATACTAAACTATGATGATTTTAGCCATTTTTAGGTCGTTGAACAGTTGCTAAGTATGTAGTACATGTATTATAATTGTGGAAATGTTCATGTGATGGTAATTTACGTTAAACATAATATACAGTAGATTTCTAAATATACGCGTGGAGATAAATAATCGCGTAATTTCGCGAGAAGCACCACACGCGAAATAAAATTACTCGCTTTTATTTTTATGGTGCTGAAATCTATGTTAAAACTCTTTATCAACCGTCCATTCGTGAATTCTTATTTTCGAGATTTGCTGTTGAAGAGCCCATTCGCAAAAAAAAGTACTCGCGAAAAATAATGAATCTTCAGAAGTGTTAAAGTATTCTCCTACATATCAATGTGTTGTGCCTGTTTTAATTCAGTTTCAGCAAACTAGCTAAATATAAATGTACATTGTACGTAGGTTGAAAACTTTTCAAACTTATTCATTTCTCTGATTCAAGTACATGCACTAGTATTATGTAATTTTTTTAGTTAATATTAAGGTCAAATCTTCAAGTTACTCATTTTCCTTCAAAAACCAACATAATTATTGTACTTTTAATGAATAACATGCTCATTTGAATAAATTGGTCTGTTATAATCTCAGCACTGCCTGCTATTGTATTTAAATTAATCTTTACAGATTCTGATTAACTGATTATGAGGAAAATGGGTAATAATTTCACTCTAATTATCAATAAATGTGTTACCTAAATCAGAGACATTTAATTCAAAATCTATGTTTTTATCAAAGGAAAATTCTTAATAAGGCTCATCTGTGGTCCCCGGTTACTCAAATTTTGAGGATTAATCAAAAGCCTTAATGTCTTTATTATTTGAGTCATCATCTAAAAATGTCAAATAATAGATATATGCAGCATATGAAGCTGAATGTTGAAGTTCGGGTCCTTTGATTTTTATGAATATCAAACGAAATCACTGACGGGTACACACTTTAAAGCCTTTGTAAACACCAATCAGGTTTGTTCAGAGTCGACTTTGTTATATTATGTGTATATTATATGCGTAAAGGCTGAGTAAAAATATCTTTGTTGAACAACCAAGTTGCGGATAAGAGATGGGTACCCAAAGCGTAATGACAGACGAACGGACGTACAGACAGACGGATGGGCATATAGCTAGACGGACAGCCCGATCACTATATAACCTACCACTTTTCAAGCGGGGGATAGAATAATTGAATAATATTATTATTATAATATTGTATTATGTGTACAGTACATTGGTGACTCCTCGTGTTATCAGTTTAAAAGTAACTCAAATAACAAATATCGCTGATATAAATACTAGTATGTTAGATTTCCTAGGCTATTGTTCTCATTCAATTATCAAATTTTATCTTTCAAATACATATTGCTTATGTGGTTAGATATACCTGAACTGAAGAATGTGATTGAGATTTTGGGGGTCCCTCTAGAGAATTTGGTCTTCAGCTATTCAGTAAGATAACTAAGACTTTGACCTTGATGGTCTGTCTGAATGTAGTCTGGGTCAGGTAAAGAAATCACCAGTTTCCAAAACACTTGGCTGCACTTGGCACATTCTACAAAATAAATTCTTACTACATGATATTTATTAACTAATTTAAGTAACTGGTCTGGTTTCCTTTTCCTTTCTGCTCAGTTAAAGAATGAAAATATCAGATTTTTTCAGGTGATACTTATTTTCAAAGTAGTGGATTCTTGATTCTGGTTCCATCCTCTCAAAAACCTTTCAAATTTTTTTTTGCAAAATTTGCTTTCTAGACTTCTCCAGATATTGAACTGCCTCTCCTAATAGAATTTGAACAAGAAGACTACTAATATTTAAGAAAATGACATATAAAACTATTTCTGCATGTGCTTTTGAAATTCGCTGCTTTTTTCAGACCAGGGCTGGGATTTTTTTTTCAAGTGCATCTTATTGTAAATTTGTTTTGAGGGTTTAAAGCAATGGGATCAAGTTTAACTATCTGTTTGAAGTTCAGGCAAATATGGATAAAAATAACGGTTTAGATATTCTTACACGCTGTTGTTTTCACTCATTTTTCAAAAAAAAAAAATGGGTGACCATTGAGTACTAAGCTTTTTTAAAACATTGTAAACTTCCCCCTAAATGATGCCTATCAATTTTGCTATGTGTGTTAAATTCAATCAAACATATCAGTGATCATTTGCTGAGTTTTCGCAAACATTACATTGGTTGTTGTAAGTATTTGTTGCCAAGGACGGTACCCATTTGTGATGCCCAATATATCATTATTGTTCATTGAAATCCACCTGCTCATGTGTCTATAAAACAGACATTAGTTCTGTAAATTTCACATGTTTCAGAGAATATTTCTTTGGGGTTCTTAACGAGTTTTACAAAAACTTTCATGAAGCGTTTAATTTCACTCTTGTTTAATGATTCTTCACCATTTATTCATAAGGCAGTGTCTCGAATAGCCCTTGTTTTGAAACTATGTGATGAAATGTGGTCAAATAAATTGCAATGAATTCATTAAAGATTGATTCATGACAGAAAGTCAAGCTTAATGTCATATGATTTCTATATTGTATGTCACAGAGCTCAGGACATTTTTTGTTGAACAGCCCTTGTACAATCAATCAATCAATCCTTCAGAATCCCGTTGGTCAGGTACACAGCTGACCGAGTTATCATGGCTTCTCTCTCAGCTCTCTGTTCATTTTGTCTAAATAGTTCTGCTTCTGTCTCAGTCTGTTTGAAAGGGTCTTCCAAGAAATGAAGTTGTCAGTCCTTCAGGGGAGGCACCATTCTTGGTGTAAGTAGGACCTTTAGACACTTAGAAACACGATTAGGGCTCCATCATTAAACTACGATATATGATATTACAATTAAAACAAAGGATTTCATCATTAAAAAAGGGGAAATGTTGACATTTTGAGACAAAGTTTTTTTTTTACCATTTGTGTTATGTTAGCTAATTTAATCAAAGTACTGTGAGAACTGATAGATGGTGGCATGAATGACTTTGCTGAACGTCCCTCCCGAAATTTTTTCACTAATATTGGGACACCTCCATTGCCGTTGGTGGTCTGCAAATTTAGATCTACATGTATATTCAGAACTCGGAACCATTGAGTTCTGAGGGATATTTATCTGGCCAGACAGCACTTACTGCGTCACGAGGTCCGGTGGGAAAATTCATTGAGTTAATTTCAAAATCACTTTATTTTTTAAGATAATCTTACATTTCATAAAGTATATGGCAGGCCCAAAGGAAGCAATTTCAGGTTGTTATTTTTGGGGGGGGGATAGCTCTGTCAAGTAACTGAGCCATTTTGAGCGGTGTTGGCGACGATGCTATTTTTCATAGGTAATGCTGATTTTAGTCATTGCACAATACGAAGATGAAGAACAAGGTACGGTTTCAATACAAATTAAGCCATGTATATTTCTAAAACATAAAAGTGATATAAGAAATTAAAATTAATTCTTTCTGAGTCATAGGAAATCCATGCAGTAAGAAAACACAAGTCGTTTTTCTCATATGACCTCCTAAATGCCAATTGTGACGTCATAAACTTGTGTTTTTCCCGTATTTTCTTTAAAAGTTGCAAAAGACATCAATTTTCGGTGAAATTTTCTTTCAGAAATAATACCCTGCCATCGTCACCCACAAAGATTTTGAAATACTAAGTCTGTGCTTTTATTTAAAGCAGTTTACATAATATATCTAAACATTGAAGTGGGCGAAGGTGGCAGATACTATTTTCTAAAGGAAAATAAGCACAGAAATCAGTCATTCTGAAGCTTTTCTGCATTTAACTTAGAAATATACCAAATTAATGATGTCATATTTCCAGAATGGTCCTCCTCCATGCCATATTCGTTAATGATTTATCATATTCATCTTCTAAACTCTTGTTTAAGCCAATTTCATAACTTTTTAAGAACATAAAATTTTTAGGACACAATAAAGCCCAAACTGTCCCTTCTTCTTTGTGAACATGCACAGGGCCGGGAAGACTGACCTTAATTCAGCCCACTGAAATCGCAAAAAAAATTCTGAAATTCGCAAAGAAATTCTGACATTTCACATGTATTTAATTGACTCTTTTTATTACACTTTTTCAAGGGTAAATTTTATAGAATTTCCAAATACTTGGATGCTATTTGTCCGTCACAATAATTATAATTAAAGCTTTGATAAATTATTATCCGCTAAGTCGTATTGTGTCAGAGATCATTAGGCAATGCCTTATTATTAAAGTCTTCCGGAAGACCTTACTGTTATTCTTAGGTTTCTTTTTCACAGTTTTTTTTTTCTCTTTTTTCTTACCAATTTTGTGCACGCGAGTTCTCGGAAACGGTTTGCTAGATTTTCATGAAACTTTCAGGTCTGATAGAACATAAAAAATATCTTGACATGATTTTTTTATTTTGATGACGTCACTTCCGGTACCGAGATTTTTGTATTATAGTGAATTTTAGAGGGTTAGTTTGTCCGCGAGTTTTCTCGAAAACGGCTTAAGACAGAAATTTAAGATTTACAGCCATAATAGAGCAATAAATGTAGATGTGCTGGACGTAGTTCATAATCACCTAGATTGCTACGTACGGAAGCTCGTTATGGCATTTCCAAATTTCAAATTTTTTAAATCCTCTTTTATAATATTTCTTAAACTGTAAAAAATTTGATTTAACATGTAGAACAAAATTGGTGCAAAATTAAAAGATCTTTCATCCAATATCACAAAAAAGGGACTGACCCCTAAAATAAGGGATTAAGAGGGGCCGAAATTCTTTTCTTTATATCTCAAAAACTATTTAGAATTCTTCAAAATATCAAGTACAGGCTATTGATACCGTAAAATGTGTCCGATGACGTCACTTCCGGCCAAACCGAAAGTAGTAAAAAAAATGCATATTTTTGCCGTTCTTGACACGTTTTTGGATAACAACTGTCACTGGAAGGGGAATACATTAGTTTTTTGTCCGTCGACGTCACTTCCGGTCTAACCGGAAGTAGCAAGAAATGGCTTACTTTCGCAATAATCAACATAGATTTGGAAGATTTAAATCATTGAATACATCATTATTCTCTTCTTTCTTTTTTAAATAAAAGTTACTTCCGGTCGAACAGGACGGAAGACCTACAATGTACCTGTTGCTTTGAAACGAGCTTTGCTCTAGTTATTATTATCCTTTTTAATAAAATCATGAAACATTTGCAAATTTTATGGACTCATTTATACTTCCAACAACTCTCAACAGATTAAAATGTCGTGATCTTTTTTTTTTCTTTCTCCAAAAATATTTATTTTTCTAATATAGCATTGTTACGAAAGCCTATTAGGATCAATCTAGAGAGAAAAAAAATTAAAAGGCGTTATAACGCCTTTCGAAAAGGCGTAATAACGTGAAAAAAGGCGTTATAACGCCTTTTGAAAAGGCGTTATTACGCCTTTCCATTCTAAAAGGCGTTATTATGCCTTTTTAAAAGGCTTTATAATGCCTTTCTAAAAGGCGTTATTACGCCTTTTTAAAAGGCGTTATAACGCCTTTCTAAAAGGCGTTATTACGCCTTTCCATTCTAAAAGGCGTTATTTCGCCTTCCAAAAGGCGTTATTACGCCTTTCTAAAACGCGTTATTACGTCTTTTGTAAAGGCGTTATTATGCATTTTAAAAAGGCGTTATTACGCCTATCTAAAAGGCGTTATTACGTCTTTTGAAAAGGCGTTATTACGCCTTTTTAAAACGCGTTATTATGTTTTTCTAAAAGGCGTTATTCCGTCTTTATTTTGAATACCTGACTAAACATATTTAGCCCAACCGATGGGTAGGGGGGGGGTGCAGAAATCTTACCTTTGGGACATGAATTTTACAATTTGATATAGGACTAATTTCTCAAAAAATAATTTAAACAGATAATAATTAGATTTCCAGGAAAAAAGATTTTTAAATGCGTCATATATTTTCAATGTTGAACCAACTAAGTCCTTCTTTGATACCAGACACACTCTACCAAGGATCATTCATTTCAGTTGTTCATTATACCTATACAAATAGTGTGCCTGCTTTTTTCCAAGAAGAGAGAAAATTATCTTCGAATGACATGAATTTTAATCCATGGAAGCAAAGTTCCAAGATACATCTGTCTATATCGTATCTTCACAAGGAGAGTGTTGCCTTCTCTTAATACGAATGCAAACGGTTGTCAGTGAGATGTACAGGAATATAGAGAATTGCATAAATAAAGATGGTTTTAATTAAATCTTTCATATATGTATTAACATAAAATAACGCCTTTCCATTTTCATTTTCAAGTAGGCCAGAAGTACGAGTGCAAATGGGCTGCCCCCCCCCCTCCACACATACACACTTTTGGGGAAAAGTCTTCAGTGCTACAGTTTAGATACTATAATTAACTATTGGGTGGTTGGTTCCTGAACATTTTGTTGCAGTGTGTAAAACTGGCAAATTATTGCATTTAAACAAAGTTTAACTGAGAAGCCACCCCACGAGTTTGGCCAGTAGAGTGGGGGTTGTGGTTAAGGGGGGGGGGGTTAAAAGCACGGGCCTGTTAAATGCTAAATAATGGTTATTCAAAAAAGCGTAATAACGCCTTTTTAAAAGGCGAAATAACGTCTTTTATAAAGGCGTAATAACGCCTTTTAGAAAGGCGTAATAACGCCTTTTCAAAAGGCGTAATAACGAGTTTTGGAAAGGTGTAATAACGCCTTTTGGAAAGGCGTAATAACAAGTTTTGGGAAGGCGTAATAATGCCTTTTGGAAAGGCGTAATAATGCCTTTTAGAAAGGCGTAATACCGCCTTTTTGATTGGAAAGGCGTAATAACGCCTTTTTAAAATGCGTAATAACGCCTTTTCAAAAGGCGTAATAACGCCTTTTAGAATGGAAAGGCGTAATAACGCCTTTTAGAATGGAAAGGCGTTATAACGCCTTTTAGAATGGAAAGGCGTAATAACGCCTTTTAGAATGGAAAGGCGTAATAACGCCTTTTCAAAAGGCGTTATAACGCCTTTTTTCGCGTTATTACGCCTTTTCGAAAGGCGTTATAACGCCTTTTAATTTTTTTTTCTCTCTAGATTGATCCTAATAGGCTTTCGTACATTGTAACACCATGTATAGCCCCACATATGAGGGCGCAGAATGATGACAATTGGGGGTAGGGGGCGGATTTTGCAAGGTAAGTTGACTTGATTACCTTTCCTACATTAATTGAGATGAAAGTAATCCTATATTGACTTAAGGAGGAGCAAATTGATATCCCAGCTCGGGATTCGTCTTAGAAATACATGAACAATTTTACAATATCTGGTACAATGAAGCGCATTGAAGTGGTAAAATTTTCCGTTTGGATGAAAAGTTCTGAGTCATGTTTTGAACGTCAATTATAACATACTGACACGCCCATATTTTTAGAAATGAGAAAGAAATATTCGTCGTAGTTTAGGACACCCCATTCTTCGCGACAAGCAATATGAGTTACACTGAAATGGAGCTTTAAAAAAATTAAAAGAGAGAGTTAGAGACTCCCCGCTTCTTTAAAACACATATTGCAACAAATATGTACATATTTTTCAACTTATCATGTCTATTGAAGTTACCACAACACATGTTTCGGTCGAACACGTGTTTACTCGGTGTTTATTTAGATCCTCAATTTGACTGGCTATTATATTTATGGAAAACCTGTTCTACAGGTAATTGAAGAAACAACTGGACCGTTTTATCCATTTCTAAAGAAATGGGCGTGTCATAAGATGACAGTAAACACTCTAAAGATAGCTCAAAACGTTCCATTCGAACGGGAAATTTTACCACTTCAATGCGCTTCATTGTAAGAGTATGCGGGAGCGCAAATTTGACCGTTTCTTGGTGAAAACTGGTGCCTAATATATCCTTCAACTTCATTTGACTTATGTGAGATACTTCTAGATATAATTTTGCTACAGACACTCTAATATTTCCGGGAATTCCATCTCAAATAAAGGGGCCAGATTTCAATTTAAGTCTGTTTCTTTGGAAAACATGTCCTGTGAAAAATGTGTTTCCAGACCTTTTTGAAATATTTTCATGAGCAGAAAAGGGTGGATAAAGGGGGAAGGGTGAAATAACAATATACCTTATCTTTGCCTTCTTTGATAGTTTACGGCGAAACTTAGAAGCGACTGCTACGCTGGTAAAAAATGTGTAATATCATCTACACTGACAAACCTTTGTTTGCCTCATATGGCTATTGTTTTTAATGGGCACAGATGATCTTACTACGAGCAACTGACCAATCGTTGAATGAATAGCAACTTTAACGTCAAATACATGTTTACATTTTACTTCGAACACGTGGTTCAGGTTACAGTAATCTATTATCAAGTCTGTGGAGTAGAAAATAAGAAAAATGTTCAAATGAACAAAATACAAGGATTAGAAACTATGAAAGATGTCACGGGCGTTTTAAATTTGTTGTTAACTAGAAAACGTTTAATTAATAAAATGTAGTTTGTGTCAAGTTCAGAACACCAGCGCTTCAAGGATAAGGAAACGAGCGGCATTTCAGGCATTTAAATGGATAAAACATTTTTTACGTAACTATAGTCGTGATCACGATTTTTGCCAGGGAATCCACCTATCAATTGTATTCATCGATAGTACAACAAAGAAATTATTACAGACAAAAATCTTTGCACTGTGACTTTGAGAAACCACGTTTATTTAACAAATGAATTGTTTGTCATTGTGAGCATGAAAATAAAAGTATTTTAAAAAATGCTTTTCATTTACAAATTGGATCGAAAGATGGTCTTTGTGCATTTCCGATCGCCATAAGATTTTTCTTTTTTTTTCATGCAATATTCATAAAATTTCTGTACAATAGTATTCGTGTAAGCTCCCCACGGATGGCCTTTCATGAATGGGGGTTACAAAAAATAACATCATACTGTACACCACAGGTGGGGTGGTTTAATCCTGGTTAACTTCAGTTTTATAAACGGACGAGAGTTTCTCAAAGGTAACAATAATTCATTAACCATTTCAGCAATATTGAGCAAAAACAGAATCAGGTATAATACATAATAAATAGGTATCCAGTGTGTTGGGAGATAATTTACACTTGTCTCACCTAGGATTAGGCTACAACTGCTATGCTGCTAATACAACTTATCTGCCAGAGACTGGCAAGGCACTTACTGTAGATCACTAAATTTTCGCGAGATTGTCATTGACTCTTTATAAGCGACACATAATTTTCATGAATTTTTTAAATTTCTCTATAAAATCTTAATGAATATTATCCCAGCAGGCACACAACATTGAACAAACTTTGAATCAATGTTGTTTATCTATGTTGATTCAACATTGATTTTATGTTAGATTTTGAAAATTTGTATCAAAGTTGAAGTCTTAACATTTAATCAACATTGATAATCAACGTTGATTATCATAATCAACGTTGATTATATGTTGAAAAACAGTTGATTTAATATTTATTCAATTATTTATTTTGGAAAGGGGGTGTCATATAGTAATAATACACATGTATACTTACTTAAAATTTCAACCGTTTTATATCACGGTTGCTATGATGCCTTCATAATTGATGAAGGGATAGCGACCCTCTGATAAGACAGATAACTTTCAAAGTAAAAAGTAGTAATACTAGAGATTGTTCTATCTGACGTATCCATATCCGTATACGTATCCGTATCCGTATCGAGATATGAAAGGCATCTCGATCCCGATGTCTTAACAATCTGCTATATTTCCATCGTTTCATGTTTGATTTTTAACCTCATTCACTAAAAAATGATATGTAGTGTGATATTTTTAATAAAAAACATATCAGTTGCTGTACACGCCTTATGCATCATGTTTTGGGGGGAGAAGGGGAGGGGGTAAAAGACTTAGTTTAAAAATAAAATTAGAAAAACAAGCATGATTTGAATTATTTAAATGTGTAGAAAATAGAAAATCTCTTTCTCTTTCTTTCTCTCTCTCTCGCTCTTTCTTTCTCTCTCTCTTATGGTATTCATTCTTCATTCTAAAATTAACATTAATATTTACAAGAATTTTACACAACATATCCCCCAAAATATATAATTATATATACAGTTAAACCTCTTTATCTCAAACTTATAAATTAATTGAAAAACATGTAATTGTACATTAACTGGGAAAGATTTCACCATATTGCAAAATAAATGTGTATGGGGGATTTACTGAAAACGTCCATCCTCTTTTCCTTTTTTTTTTTTTTATCATTTTCTATGCCATTAATTATAAAGTATTTGATAGTCATAGTTCTCCAAAAAAAATTGGATATCTGGTAATTCTGGGGCGGTTTAAATACACTCCCTAAATTGTAGGTCGATAGCCGTATCATGGGCGGCGCAGGCAAAAAGTGGGGGCGTTAATTGAAAGGGGGGGGGCTAAACCAACAAAAAAGGTAAACCCCACTTTTAAATGCCTATATTATGTCAAATGTCTTTCTTTGCAAGAAAGTGGGGGGGGGGGAGGCTTAAGCCCCTCCCCCACCCGGTTCTGACACCTATGTGTATCCAGGGTTTCAAGGAGATTGAGAATTGATTATGTACAATTTCCGACAGTGTTTCAATTAAACGCAGTATATGTAGTACTCGATTGATTTAACACTTGTCGATGAAGGGGGAGAAAAGTAAAAGCTAGGTTACGATGTATCTTCCTTTCTTAAACTATTCTATTTGCATTTTAACTTCTTTTTATGAAAGTTACATGATCGAGTTTAAAGTGAACAAAGCAAGGTCTGAAAAACTTTGGTACATGTATTTATCACTGTAATTTTTCTTTTAATGCGTGATTTTTTTCTTGGCTACATTGAAGCAGTTCCTTCTCTTCACTGTGCACAATGATCTCGATCTCGGCCAAATTGTATATATAAATAAAAAAGAAAGTCGAATAAAAAAGTGAAGAAAATTAGCACGATGGACAAGTAGACTTAGCAAAATAAGATGTATTATTTTGAACATTTTGAGCCATATTTATTTTGATCTTAGCATAAAAAAAGATTTGAGATTATATTTTTTGAATACCATATTCTGAAATAGTTTTTATATCAAACCACAAATGATGTTAATGAATGATAGTAAAAAGACGTTATCAAATGTCGTGTGTGCACATTGTGAGGCACAGACGCCGGAACTTGGGGGGGGGGTGCAGGCTCCCTTTCCACTTTCAAAAGGCATGTTGTATTGCAGTCAAAGAAGAATAAGTGGTAGTGTTAAAGAAAAATGGCATGAAAAAAGTTCGACCCCCTCTCCCCCCCCCCCCCGCCCACACACACAAAATAGTGTTTAAGTACTTTTTTTGCATGTCAGGGTTTTTCAGGACATATTTTTCTCTTTCAATTAGCCCCCCCCCCCTGCCTTCTTTCAATTTGCTTCTGACGCCAATGTGAGGGGAGGGGAAAGGAAGGAGTTGAACAGGCTCTTCAATGCATATACTCAATACTTGAAACGGTCCTGAAACGAATTATGAAATCAGTTTGAATAGTCTCTTTAAAAACGGCTTCAGTATTTTATCAATCGCGTTGATGATAACGTATTTTGTATTTCAGTGTGTGTGTGTGTGTGTGGGGGGGGGGGGGTTATACCGTGTAAAGGTATATGACAAATTCAGAATATATCAATAAAATATCCTGATATTAAGCGAGAGGAAAAAGAGAAAGGAGATTTCCTACAAATATTTTGATACAAAATGAATTTAGTTTTAAAACAAAATAATTAAAATGAAATATTTTGTACTTGGATTTATTTATTCATTTTCTTTTTTTTAATAAATATTTTTCTTCGAAATGATAGAGGTTTACGGCAGTTTAGTATTTTTAATAGAAAAATTGCCATTTGCTATTTTCCAGTGCATGACTGTGGCTAATCTAACCACAAACAGAAACGGAAATTGTATTAAATGGTTGAGACATCGGGATCGAGATGCCTTTCATATCTCGATACGGATACGGATACGGATACGTATACGGATACGTCAGATAGAACAATCTCTACTACTAACAGGTTTCTTAATCAGTTTCCTGAGACCTATGAGTAGTCAATTTGATGAGAAAAAACATATGGTGGAAACATTACTTTCTATTTCTTTTGCAAATTTCTTTGTAATTGTTTTATTATATTTAACAATAAAACATTTAAATCCAACATCAAATGCCTTATAAATTGAATAAGTTGTATCTTTTTAAGTACCATTTTAAAAATGGTTTAATATTTCAAGTACTCAATATACTGTTTTAATTAGAATGATTTTTTTTTTCACATGAAGAAATATTTAGAAGAAAGATAACTCCTCATCACAGATATATTTTTTTTCTTACAACCACATACAACATTGTGATTTTCTGACTTAAGAAATATCGCTCCATGGTGTTTTCTAACATGCCAGATAAAAACATGGTATAATAGTAAGCATTATTTTCATATGCACCTCATATATTATATTTAAAGTTCTGGTATTAAATCGTTACTCTTTCTATTCTCTGTGTTCAATTTCTTCATTTCATGATCTGCACATAAAAATCATTTCTGAAAATATAATCAGCACTTTATACTTCAAACTATTTTCCATGTGGTTCTAATGTTAAAACTTTCTAAGGTAAAAAGTATAGCAGAGGGTCGGGACCCCTTAAATGAAAACATACGGTATATCACTATATGAAAAAAAATTATATATTGTGAAAAGTAAGTGTTTAATTTCCTATCAATAGTTAATTGTGTTACAATAATTTTCACCAAAATACATTTTATAAATTAATCATGTTACAAAACCCGAGCATTTACAAACGTTTTCTATTTTCACATGTGGTCATGAAATAGTCCAGAACATGAAACCATTCCAAGGTAAAATGCAAATCTTATACGGTACAACTTTTGATGCACCAGATTTGCATTTCCACAAATTATGTCTCTTCAATGATACTTTTTGAATATTTTCTGGATGTCCTACTGCGTATGCTCTTAATTCGTTCATTGGCAAACTCGTACTGATTTCATATTTATCATTGAATGTGTAAAATTCCTATATTTACCATCCTTGTTAGTTATGATGGATAGTAATGATATACGGTGGTGCGACTTTGTCAAGTACGACCTCCTTATGGTCCGACGGTGTTATAGTCCGACACTATCATAGTCCGAATTATCTATCTGCGAAAATTAGGATTGGCCCGCTCAGCAAAGATCCGACGTTGAATCAATGTTGGCAATTCAACTCAATTTGAATTCAATGTTGATTCAACGTTAAATTTTCAACGTTGAAAAGTCAACGTTGAATCAATATTGTATCTAGGTTAATCAACGTCTAAACCCAACTTCAACTGATATTCAACGTTTAAACAACGTTGTGTACCTGCTGGGATAATACGCGAGAATGAAATGTTCACGTGCTCGCTGTCTGGCGAAATTACGCGACTGTAAAGTTCTCGCGAATCAAAAGTGATTTACAGTATAATCATAACCTTCGAAAAAGGGTCACATGACAAGATAAACCAATAAAAATGCTTTACGGTGAGTTCCACCAATCACAACAATGTGCGACGTCGAACAAAGTGAAAATCGTGTTGTACTGTCAAACAAAGTTGTCGTACAATATGGATTATGAACAAACGCAGGAACTTACATGTAAAAAGACAAAATAACCAATAAATATGGATCACAAAGGATGTGTCTATAATAAGTAAGTAAACAATTTATATCTGAAACTAGTAAATATCACATAAGTAAACTTAATGAGTATGCAGACAATATCGCAAATGGACAAAAAATATATTGCAGACACGTGTAATCGGGAAAATAATGGCAAAAATGAAGTTGAATCAACAATAAAAATTAACAGAATAAATGGCAAGTTATTATGCCTGTAATATAAAACTAATAATAAGTAAGGTAAAATACGAGACTGTGGCTAATACAGATATACATGTAAGATGTCGGCGGGATGTAAACAACTTCCATGACTCCAGCAATTGAGTGCAATTATGGCAATGTCAGGCTCTTATTTGACTCATAAATAATCAAGTAAAATACAGTAACATCAAAAGATTGTAACGGTTAATTGAACCTGAATTCATCAAATATCGGATTTTCTGTTTAACTGCAAACAACAAGTATGTCAATGTGCTATAAACAGGTTGGGAACACATCCCCTTTAGCGAGATCATCTCGCTAAAGCGTGATTATCCCTCTTTAGCGGAAGAAAAAACATTACCATAAACGGGAATTTTCATTGTTGTTTTCGTTATAAAATAATCAAAAATCTCGTGCGTATTGAAAATCCGGGAGAAAGCTGCATTGAAGCGTGAATTTACTACAAAAAACTGACAATATTGGCCAGAAATTTAAGACAATCACTGCTGCGTGTGAGAATAAGATGCTAAAATCCACGTGTAAATCGTGCCTTTTTAGCGAAGGTTTCAAGATTTACAGTCATATATGTTTTTGAAGCATATAAAATATGTATAGATATCCAAATTATACTCGTTAGGGTCTTAGCTTTCCATTCTTGTACAAAAGTTCAAAATAATATTCTTTAGAAACCCATGATATTTGCTTAAATATTTGATCTTTGGTTGACGCGAAGAAGTACGGAAGCGCAACAGGGTTGTAACGTTTGTGGAAAAGTCATGATTAAAAAGCAAGTATAAACTGAGATGTGTATAGAATATGGGTAAACCATTAATATTGAAAACAAATTAATAAAAGAAGGTTTACCGTATAATGAGTCTAACCGATATTGACTTAGTACAAATGTTGATGCATGGTAAACTTGTTAATTGAGGAAAGCATGATTCAGCGGCGTTGGAAGCAAATTGGAAAGGGGGGGGTAGCTAATTCAAAGAGAAAAAAAATCAACCTGAAAAAAACTTGACAAAAAGAGGAGAATTTGACCATTGTCCAAACCTGAAAATCCTATTTCATGCGGGTAGAGGGGGGGGGGGGGGTAGCTTCGAACTTTTTTTCAGTTACCACTTACCCTTCTTTTCATTAACACAGAAACGTGCTTGTTGAAAGTGTAAACATTTACCTTGAATTAAATTTAATAACTAAACGAAAATGCGAAATTGCATTGTTGAAATTGCTGCTACTTACGTGTTGTTAATTATAATTAAAGGAGTATAATATTCCCTAGGTATTCGTATTTTAATGACATAAATTCTTAATGTTTTTACCCGGTGGCAATGAACAGTTCTTCGTTTGAGGACAATTTAGTTGCGTTGGAAACATATGGTGGGATCCTGCATAAGTTAAAATGTGTAAATTTTAAAAGGAAATCAGATACTAGTACTTTCCATAACATAGGCTACATGAAAGCACACAGACCAGGTGGCATTTTTATGTTTAAAGAAAAGGGGGGGCTTCTGAAAAATCTGCCCCCAAAAATCAAATAAATAAAAAAAAAGCTAAAAGTGTTGATTGTTATTGTTAAATGCCGAGTCGGCAAAATTTCAGCCGTATTTTGGTGGCAGGTGAATACTGGTAAAGACATTCTTTATTTTGAAAGAATATCTACGAACATTGCATGGAATACTTCGAATTTTACATTTTATTATACCTTGTAATTGTTTTATTTAGTTAATAAGAGAGGCTATTGTCACCTTTATTAGCTTCCTTATTAGAAGATCGAGTCTTAGTTGATCACCGATAAGACTTGCAATTAAAATGGTAAAGATTTAAAAATGGTTATGTCGATAGCTTTTACTATGCACAACCTACCTACTTTATTTGTTTCTAGTACCCCTCCCCCACCTATTCGTCCATCTAATGTACCATCTCTAGCCGTCTAAAATATCACGTTTCCAATATGAAAGTGCAATAGTATAGGATAAAATAATTTTTAGGGTTGATTACCGGTAATTTACGTAGGACAAGAATTTAAAACTGACACTGAACGTATTATTTCACGGGTAAAATATACAGAAAAAAATAATATACATGTATCTGTTAGAAGATCCTGGAAACTCTGACGAGTGTAGCAAAGAACCAATGAGTGCGCTTCTTACAGTAAGAAGGTGGGACTTTATATCAGTCAATCAGGCGATTTGAGAATTTATAGGTCACCAAACAGACTTCGTCTCGAGATCGTCATGCCCTTTGGAAAGTCCTAAGTGACGGACACCCCATCACTATGTCCTGCTGTATATACTCCCGCTTTTCAAGCAGACGTATTTAAAAAAAAGGTAAACATGCAATTACAATAACCGTATACCTGAAGTAAGTTTAGTTGTACTGATAATTATCACATGTGGTCCTCCGTAGGAAGGCTACGCTATTGTTCATAAACTTATTCTAATTTCCATGATTTGCAGCAGTAGAGGCAATATTTTGAAGCAAATTTATTGAGATGAGACAATAAATATTTATCGAATGGGTTAACATACTCCCGGATTTTCCTTTTTCAGAAGTTAACACGATTACAGTTTGAACTAGATGCTGTCATGAGACAGTAATACCCGCACTATGGTGTTTGCCTCTAAATATACACTCATTCATATTGGACTTTCCAAGGAAGAAGTCAAAATAATTCTATAATTATCACCGTACATGTATTCGTCAAATTGAACATAAAATTTTCAGATGACCATATCAACTCTGAGCCTCACATATGTATTTTAAAATACTTAATTCATAACCAGTCTGAAATAACAGAATTTAATAAATGATTGAAGTAAATTACTTAATTAGATTCAAATAAATAATTTTCCCATAATTTGGAACTTTTTAAATTTACTTTCTCAACGACATAAAATATTATTTTAGTACAAAGCGTTTTTGATGAATTTATCAAAATGTGCAAACTGATTTTAGTATTTGGTCGGGAAAAAAACCCATTGAAAATACAACCCGATTAATTTGTCAATGCCTTCCCCCCCCCCCCCCCCCCCCCACACACACACTCTCTCTCTCACTCTCACATTTTTTAAAAAACATAGTTTAGTTTATTATGATAGTTTGAAATTTGTTCTTGTACTAAACAGTTTTATTTTCTACATTCACATTGGGTTTGCGTCACCCATTATCATATTTATAGATATCACCTCTCGGCACACCTCGGCCAATTCATACTGGCAACGGAATCAGCAAAGGTTTGTCGAATGAGATTATTTAGCACATGTATGCTGATGATGCAGTGTGGTCAGTTAAAATCATTTGTGTTTTAATTAGATTATATGGATTATATTTTATTTCATGAATTCGTTGTCACGACCTATGACATTCGGTAAGTACAAGATTTAGTATAGATTGCAAAATAAATAAATGCAAATGGTTAGGTTGAAGTTCAAAAAGGGTCAACATGGTCAAAGATCATCGCATGCCACAGTCGACAAATTTCACATTGTCAAGTTATCTCCCGTTGCGGACATTCAGTATATAACAGACGCAGATCCAGAATTTTTTTTTTCAGAAAGGGGGGGGGGGGTGTCACACCTCAGTCAAAAAAATCAGCCCAAGATTTCCTGAGATGGAAATAAAAAATAATAATAAAAACAATGATGGTGGAGTCCCTGTTTTCTAAGGGGGAGGATGTCCAAAGTCATTTTTATTCTCTACAGAACATATATAGTCTTATTTAAATAACTGCTAATTCCAGGGGGGAGGGGTCTGATCTCCATAGCCACTGACTCCCTGTACCTGAAATGACAATTGATTTTATGACTCCATAATAGTAGAAAATTTTTTCATTTGACTATTTATACATATTTTGTTTCCTATGTTTATGTATTTTTGTCTGTCCACGGAAACTTTAACCTTGCCCATATTTTTTAAGTGGATTGGGCTATACACATGGCTTCAATATTTCATAGGTAAATTTCTTTTGGCAAAACCTTTTAATGGGTACCACCAATTTTGACCTCTTGATCTCTTGACCTTGGAGTTTGACCCAATTTTACAAGAAAAATACCTTGAACTTGGGGTAAGTTTTGAACAGGTGGTGCTAGGACTTTCATGCTCTTACATGTGTAATCATTGTGAACTTTCAACAGGTATAATTATTTTTGACCTAGACCTTAGAGTTGAATCCAATTTAACTTTAACCTTGGCAATAACTTTTGAACAGGTGAGGAAGTTCTAGGGATTTCTCCCTTTTTTCACATGTATATTCCTTGTGACAAGACTTTCCCTTTGATACCAACAATTTAGACCCTTTGACCTTGACCTTGGAGTTTGACTTACATTTGAGAAACTTCAACCTTTGCCAAAAGCTGTCATAACAGTTGCTGTCACAACAAACAAACAAATTACTAAAAAAAACACAGAATACATGTACATATTTTATATTCAACAGATATACATCTGGTCATATCTCTAGTTCTCCCTTGAATGAGACATGGTGATATAAATTTTAAAAAATAATTATAAGAGTTGAAAAGGTTGTGCATATTGAAATATACTAAGCTCTGCGGATGAATTAGATATACCAGTTTAGCTTTATTTTGCTACCCAAAGCACCTTGATTAACTATTTATAAGCATACTGTTTTCTGAAATGTACTGATTTCTGTTGTCCATCTGTTTATCTGCAAACTTTTCACATTAACTTCTTAAGAACCACTGGGCTAATTTCAACCAATTTACATTTAAATATGCAGGGTACTTTTTAAGCGCCCGGATCGATAGATCCCGGGCGTATATTGTTTTTGTCCTGTCTGTTTGTCTGTTTGTCTGTTTATCTGTTTGTCTGTTTGTCAACTTTAACCTTGGCCATAACTTTTGAACAATAAGGGATAGAGACTTTATATTTGGTAAGCATACTCCACTAATAAAGTCCTTTCAAATGACTTCAAGGTCAATGACCTTGTGACCTTGACTAAGACTTATATGCTAAAAATAGCTTTTTCCACTGTTTGTCATAACTTTTGAATCATAGGAGATAGGGACTTCATATTTGGTATGCATACTCCACTAATAGAGTCCTTTCAAATGACATCAAGGTCAATGATCTTGTGACCTTGACTGTGACCTATATGCTAAAAATAGCTTTTTACACTTTTTGCCATAACTTTTGAACCATCAGAGATAAGGACTTCATATTTGGTATGCATACTCCACCAATTAAGTTCTTTCAAATGACACCATGATCAATGACTTTGTGACCTTGACTGTGACCTATATTCTAAAAATAGCTTTTTACACTTTTTGCCATAACTTTTGAACCATCAGAGATAAGGACTTCATATTTGGTATGCATATTCCACCGATAAAGTCCTTTCAAACGACGGCAAGGTCAATGATCTTGTGACCTTGACTGTGACGGATATGTTAAAAATAGCTCTTTACACTTTTTGCCACAACTTTTGAACCATAGGAGATAGGGACTTCATATTTAGTACGCATACTCCACTGATTAAGTTCTTTCGAATGACACCATGGTCAATGACCTTGTGACCTTGACTGTGATCAATATGCTAAAAGAAGATTTTTTTAACTTTGTTGCCGCCGGGCGCGTAGTGTTTCACAAACACATCTTGTTCCAACATAAATCTTCTTCTCAAAAACAGCAAAGACATTTATTGTCCCCATTTTTGCTAAAGGTAGGGTACATTAAATCTCATTTGTTTGTCAATCTGCCCATCTGTCACAATAAATTTAACCTTGGTCATCATGGTCGTATATTTTGAATGAGAAGAGATAGGACTTTTATATTAAACATGTGTATTAGTATTAAATGGGACAATACCATTCTACATACACTATGATTTTCATTACCCATGATCTTGAAGTTTGACCTAATTTCCTTAAAAAAATTAATTGCTTTGAATTGATCATTTTGAAAGATAAATGAAAGGGCATTCATATTACCTGTGATAAGACCTTCCAAAATGTATCATGACTTTTTGACTCTGTGACCTTGACCTTGAAGTTTAACTTAGTTTTCATTGTTGTATTTCCTTTTCATTGAGAAGAGATTTGACTTTCACATTTCAAGTGAACATTACCCATAACAAGAGGCTCCCAACATGCTATGATTTTTTACCCCTTGACCTTGATGTTTTAACAAAATTTCAAAAGAGTGAACTCTCCCAAAAGATGATAAGACCACTGTTTAAAACAAAAAAAGGAGTGCTGAATAAAATGTAAGAGGAGTTCAGGGAAGATGGGGCTTTTTCCATAAAAAAACATCATTTTTCGACCCTTATTTGACCCCCCGGGGCAAAATCAAAACTCCGAAACCTAACTGCACATCTACATGACCCACCAACCATCTCCCAAAAGCTGGTTAGGCTACTGAGTAAAATGTAGAAGGAGTTCAGGGAAGACGGGGCTTTTTGGACAAAAAACGTCATTTTTCGACCCCCATTTGACCTCCTGGGGCAAAATCAAAATTCCGAAAGCTTACTGCACATCTACATGACCCCACCAACCATCTCCCAAAAGCTGGTTAGGCTACTGAGTAAAATGTAGAAGGAGTTCAGGGAAGACGGGGCTTTTTGGACAAAAAACGTCATTTTTCGACCCCCATTTGACCCCCCGGGGCAAAATCGAAATTCCAAAACGTTACTGCACATCTACATGACCCCACCAACCATCTCTCAAAAGATGATTAGGCTACTGAGTAAAATGTAAGAAGAGTTCAGGAAAGACGGAGCTTTTTGGTTAAAAAACGTCATTTTTCGACCCCCATTTGACCCCCTGGGGCAAAATCAAAATTCCGAAAGCTTACTGCACATCTACATGACCCCACCAACCATCTCCCAAAAGCTGGTTAGGCTACTGAGTAAAATGTAGAAGGAGTTCAGGGAAGACGGGGCTTTTTGGACAAAAAAACGTCATTTTTCGACCCCCATTTGACCCACCGGGGCAAAATCGAAATTCCGAAAGCTTACTGCACATCTACATGACCCCACCAACCATCTGCCAAAAGCTGGTTAGGCTACTGAGTAAAATGTAAGAGGAGTTCAGGGAAGACGGAGCTTTTTGCTTAAAAAACATCATTTTTCGACCCCCATTTGACCCCCTGGGGCAAAATCAAAATTCCGAAAGCTTACTGCACATCTACATGACCCCACCAACCATCTCCCAAAAGCTGGTTAGGCTACTGAGTAAAATGTAGAAAGAGTTCAGGGAAGACGGGGCTTTTTGGACAAAAAACGTCATTTTTCGACCCCCATTTGACCCCCTGGGGCAAAATCAAAATTCCGAAAGCTTACTGAACATCTACATGACCCCACCAACCATCTGCCAAAAGCTGGTTAGGCTACTGAGTAAAATGTAAGAGGAGTTCAGGGAAGACGGAGCTTTTTGCTTAAAAAACGTCATTTTTCGACCCCCATTTGACCCCCTGGGGCAAAATCAAAATTCCGAAAGCTTACTGCACATCTACATGACCCCACCAACCATCTCCCAAAAGCTGGTTAGGCTACTGAGTAAAATGTAGAAGGAGTTCAGGGAAGACGGGGCTTTTTGGACAAAAAACGTCATTTTTCGACCCCCATTTGACCCCCTGGGGCAAAATCGAAATTCCAAAACCTTATTGCACATCTACATGACCCCACAAACCATCTCCCAAAAGATGATTAAGCTACTGTGTAAAATGTAAGAGGAGTTCAGGGAAGAAAAGTGTGACAGACGGACGGACGGACGGACGGACGGACATGAGTAACAACAATATACCCGAACTTTCTTTAGAAAGTGCGGGTATAATCAGTGTACAAATCTCGGTTTTCCGAGATGTATTTTCTCCCGCTACAGAGGGATAATCGCGCTTTAGCGAGATGATCTCGCTAAAGGGAATGTGTTCCCAACCTGATAAATAGTTGATACCACATTGTGTAAATATTCTTCACTGAAATGAACACAGTGTAAATCATGCATAATAAAGTTCACCCAGACAAAAATCCCAATAAATGTTAACACATGTAAAAAATATAAATAATTAATTAAATCCTACCCCAGACCATAACATTCTTAGTAATAGACTGGCATTTCCTGTCTCATTAATACGAAATATATCGCGGATATATCTGACAGACAAGCCGGTCTATAGTTTATCTTTTAAAAAGATAGGTGAGCTAGCGCCGTAGCAATTTTTAAACACAGAAAGGAGGATCCGTGATCAAGTGATTTATTTTGCTGAATTCTTTAATTTTTATCGAGGCTGGGGAGAGATAAAGTTATAATTGTTTTGTGAAGTGTATTTTATAGACACATAGGTAAAGAAACGGTGGGGGTGGGGGGTGTAGACCTATTGGAGATTTGGCGAAACGGAACATTTATGACCTTTACTGCAGAGGGTGGAGACGCTATATAATCTGGAGAAGATGCCGATTGAGGCATTGTATGAGCTGGTTTAAGAATAGAATTTCTTGGCAATGTAGCAAAGAAAATACAGGGGAGTTAAAAGGAATATAGAAAATAACTCAAAGTGTACGTTGTATAAAGAAATCCAGAAAGATGTGAAGTAAGTAGCTTGGTCCTTTGGGTCATCTTTGTCAAAAATTGTTAGGGTAAAAATTAAGCCATACACATCAGATTTTTTCATATATATAATGGATTTATTCGTTATTTTTAGTGTAAATTCTTGTTTCTGGAATTTGTAAGATTGGCTGAATTGACCAATCAGAAATTAGAGTCTATCTTTGGTTGTTCTTAGACGTAAAAAAAAAACCCTCCCTTGTCTTTGTTTAGAACAATCAGATAATGACTCGGGCTTTTCCGTCAGAAAAAATCCGGAAAATTTGAAGTATTACAAATATGTAGTTATCTTTAAAGTGTAAGCAACACAATAAATAAGCATAGTTATTTAATGCTACAACATGATACAACGAAATTGTTATCGTACGGTCTATCTATAGTAGTTTTCACAATTTTTTCCAGAATGCACGACCATGAAGCCAAGCATGCGTATTCAAGGAATTTGGACTAACGTAGTTGCTAGAGCTCGAGAGCACTAGCAATAATGCAATTCTCATTCACTTAAAGTCATGTTTTTGCCTCATTTGCTAATCTGACGCCAAAAAATATGGTCCCGGTTCTCATGCAAAAATATTTGTCCAAAAAGAAATTTTAATTCATGACTGCAGCAAATTGTATCATAGAGAATACTTATTTAAGTTTGAATGATTTCAAGAGAGATCGAGTGAAGTACATTTCTACTGATATCATAGGCATAATCATGTTATTCACTTCGCGAATCAAATAAGTTTGACGTTGTACACGTTAACGTCAATGCCTGTATAAGAGTGATTTTAATCATGCTTTAGCTTCGGTAATCAAAATTACTAATGATTTAAGGAAATAAAATATATGGAGAATTCTGTCTTATAACTAGCATAAGACATATTATAGGGAGCGAATCAAATAACATGAGTATATACCGACGCAAGTTCTGTTTTTCCTTCCATGAGAGTCAATTAGACCGTATCGATCATATATGTGAAGAACAGGTAGCGAATCAAATAACATGAGTATATATATACAGACGCAACATTCTAAAAGCCTCTAAAAGGGGAGATTTTCCCCGGAAAAGGGTTTCTTAGGGGACATACAGAGAAAAAATGGGGCTTGGATTTTTTTGGGGTTTCATTCTTAAAATGATCATTTTTTAAATGATCAAGGCATATTATAGGAAGTGAATCAAATAACATGAGTATATACCGACGCAATTTTCGCCTTTTAACGTAGGATTCTTCTCACATTTCTTGTATTTGAAAATTAATGAAATTTTCACAGAATCAAGAGGACATTATCACTAAGTGATGGTATCAGTGAGATCAAATTTGACCGTTTAATATCAGAGGCAAGGTCAGGTCAAGGTCATGACCTTTTTCCTGGACATAAAGAATAAGAAATTACTGTTTCCAATCATGCGATCCCTACTTGAAATTCAAAAGATTGAATGTTTTTCTTTTTGCATAAAAAGATACAACCATATAGGGCCTATAAGATGATATTACCAAATTGACATAGATAATTCAAATAAAATGGATATTTGCTAATCCGAATTTCCTCTAATTTTCTTAAATTTTTAGGATATATTAGTTATTTTTATATGCTTCCAATATTTAACTTTTTCTCATTTTCACATATAGTAAAGTTGTCACATAAAGGTACAAAATGATACAAAAGCTAAAAGTTTTGATCGTTTACTAAGAGAGAAATAACATTTTTTACGGATTTTTGGCTCAAATCTGTACTTAAATTTGAAGCATATGAAAGCCAACATAGTTCTAGTATGTGTGCAAAATCTTATTTATTTGATATATTTTGAAAATTTAGGCTCTTATTATTAATTTAATTTACATTTGAAAATTTCGTCTCGTCTTTGATTGCGTAAAAATTATAACTAAATTCAATGTTCTATAACAATTTTGAGAGACAGAAAAGAAGATATTTTCATACGCCACCATTCCGCCAAAAATATAGTCCCTGTTAGTTTTCAAACGCAGTTTACCATTTCTATTTAAAGTTGTACAATTGTGACGAGGAAAGAAAATTATGGTCTTTTAAATCTCTTACACCATAAGACATATAAGCAAATATACTTTGAATATTTCATCTACTCAGAAACTAGAGAAGAATCCTACCTTAATGCTTTTCACGTAAACTGAAGTATATTATAATATCACAAACAGAAAAGATATGTAAAGAAATTAGTTTAAAGATATGCTATTTATTCCGTATGAACAACAGACAATTAATTACAATAAAATAAATTTTGCTATTTTTTCCGTAAAATGTTATATCTTAATTTACATAATTTTCGGAATAAACGCAATTTTATTTCATTTAGCTAAACTTATGTTGAATGTGTAATAGTTAAACTACACACATCTATATCATTCTATATTTATTGATGACTTAATGATTGAATAATTGAATTAAGTTTGGTATTTATTCCGTTAATTTTATTTGAAATTTATTTTATTTATATATATGCTATTTATGGAATAAACGCAATTTTAATAGTTTTAAAAATTATGCTTCAAATATTCAAACGTGATACATCTTAAATCATTTGCTAGTTATTTTGTATGCTATAAAACAACAACAAATATTTTACAGCTTGTAATTTACGAAGTAAACATAATATTACTTTTGCTCTCAATGTTGCTGAATTTTCAATATTGATACAGAATAAACAGCAAATAGATTGAAATGCAAATAGTTTAAAGGTTTATTACATGAAAGTATGTGGTTTTGTTTAAAAAAAAATATACGGCTTATATTAAGTCTTTGTGATTCTTTCATATTATACTCTGGTGTTAAGAGTGTTCACTCGCCAGCTACCTTCATAGGCCTAGAAGTGCAAGTTGAAAGTGAATGATATGTACTCAAGAAATATTTCATTCAGGAATTGTCGGTAGTAAAATGATCCCTTGACACAATTATAAAATGAGAAATTTAGTAACTATATGTTTTTTAAGAAATAAATGCTAAATGTTATTTATTCGCTTACCTCGTAGAAGTAAAAACAGAACTTGCTTCGGTATATACTCATGTTATTTGATTCGCTCCCTATGATTTGCCTTGATCATTTGAAAAATGATCATTTTAAGAGTGAATCCCCCAAAAAATCTAAGCCCCATTTTGAATTTGTACGTCCCCCAAAGAAACCCTTTTCCGGGGAAAATCTCCCCTTTTAGAGGCTTTTAAGAATGTTGCGTCTGTATATATATATACTCATGTTATTTGATTCGCTACCTGCTCTTCATATATATGATCGATACGGTCTAATTGACTCTCATGGAAGGAAAAACAGAACTTGCGTCGGTATATACTCATGTTATTTGATTCGCTCCCTATGATTTGCCTTGATCATTTGAAAAATGATCATTTTAAGAGTGAATCCCCCCAAAAAATCCAAGCCCCATTTTTTTATCTGTATGTCCCCCAAAGAAACCCTTTTCTGGGCAAAATCTCCCCTTTTAGAGGCTTTTAAGAATGTTGCGTCTGTATATATATACTCATGTTATTTGATTCGCTACCTGCTCTTCACATATGTATGATCGATACGGTCTAATTGACTCTCATGGAAGGAAAAACAGAACTTGCGTCGGTATATACTCATGTTATTTGATTCGCTCCCTATGATTTGCCTTCAGTTGATCATTTAAAACATCATAATTTTAAGAGTGAATCCCCCCCAAAAAATCCAAGCCCCATTTTTTATCTGTACGTCCCCCAAAGAAACTCCTTTCCGGGGAAAATCTCCCCTTTTAGAGGCTTTTTAGAATGTTGCGTCTGTATATATATACTCATGTTATTTGATTCGCTACCTGCTCTTCACATATGTATGATCGATACAGTCTAATTGACTCTCATGGAAGGAAAAACAGAACTTGCGTCGGTATATACTCATGTTATTTGATTCGCTCCCTATGATTTGCCTTGATTATTTGAAACATGATCATTTTAAGAGTGAATCCCCCCAAAAAATCCAAGCCCCATATTTTATCTGTATGTCCCCCAAAGAAACCCTTTTCCGGGGAAAATCTCCCCTTTCAGAGGCTTTTAGAATGTTGCGTCCGTATATATATACTCATGTTATTTAGTTCGCTACCTGTTCTTCATATATATTTAAAACGAACCCTTTTCCTTTGAAAATCTCCCCTTTTATAGAATTTTAGAATGTTGTCTCTGTATATATATATATACTCATGTTATTTGATTCGCTACCCATTCTTCATATATATTAACGATTATCTAAAGAATCCAGTATTGGAGCTCTCTCTCTCTCTCTCTCTCTCTCTCTCTCTCGTATTATTTTATTTCCTGAAATAGTAGTCAATACTACTAAATATTCGAAAATTATAATATAAACTGTATAACACCATTAGAATCCCTCTTATACAAGAAATGACGTTAACGTGTACAACGTCAAACTTATTTCATTCGCGAAGCGAATAACATGATTATGCCATATCATATGGTGTTGAAAACTGAAACACAACATAACTTTTTTTGTTTACCATGTCTCCACGTGCTAGTCACTATTCCGTGAATAATTTACACTATCTCGCTGAATTCTCACTAACTCTAGCCAGAGCCACTGCCAGAGCTACTCTGAACGGATCGGGTTTTTTTTATTTGCAGAACACCGAAAAATAAAAGTACATATTAGTAGGGGTGAAAAGACACTAACGAAATGCTAGACTTAGCACAAGATGACACAAAGATAATACAGCTGGCACTTACGGATCTCTCCCAGAAACAAAGGTACATGTACCTAATCAGACCAGAACGTAAACCGATGTACAAACCTCTGTGTAATGATACTAATCAGGTGAATTTTCTTGTTTGAAGACAATATGGATGAACAGATTAAGAAAATAGATGCTTCAAGGAAAGTGGGCAAAGAGTTGAAAGAAAATCAACATTTCACACCAACATCAAGAAAACGCTTTGTTTGAACCTCCGGTTGATGTGAACAATTTAATAAATATTACTGAAAATTTTCAATCTGGAAATCTATAACAACTGACAAGTTGATATTAGACACTGTCTGAGGATATAAAATTGAATCTGATACCATGCTAACAAAAAAGAACCCAACCTGAAATGATAAAAAAGTTCAAAAAACTCAACTTGTAAAAGAAGAAATTTTGAAATTACAACAGAAAAATGTTGCACAAATAGTGGATAGATGTAAGGACAATTTCATTTCAAACATTTTTCTTTGACCAAAACAGGATGGTTCAAAAAGACTCATTTTCAATATGAAAGAACTCAGTGAAGATATCCAATATCAACATTTTAAAATGGAGAATTTAAAATCTAGAATGTTGGATCGCATGTATTGCTATTTGAAAGGGTAATGTCAATTTTTAAGAAAATTATTTTATTAGAAAAACAAAACTGTCACATACATGCTACACACATTGCATTGATTTGATTAGTTGAATAATTACATTCTTTCTATCTGTTATTTAATTAAGGACAGATGATACAAACAAAACAGTGATGCCTGGATTGGAATTTATTTTTTGACACCCTTAATTGCAAATAATGCAAATAATAAATTTCTAGAATATAAAGAAATTGTAAACCTTATGTGATGTTTAAATTTCTACCCTTCTGAAACCATCTTTCATATTCTATACAAATATTTTTCACTTCAAATTCCATTTTTGTGCACTTTTGAATTAAAAAAAACTACATGGTGTCCATCACCTAAAAAAACTATTTTATTTATCTTTATAACGAGTATTTGTTCACAATTTGTTTTTGTTTTCAAACATCGAAACGAGCCGTCACCCGCGTAGCGCAGTGGTTAGAGCGTCTGCTCTAGAGTCGCCAATTAAGGAGTTGATCCTTACGTCTCGGGTACGAATCCCACCGTGGAACGTAGAGACTGGTCCTTCGGATGAGATCGTATAAACCGAGGTCCTGTGTCTTGGTAGGTGCTGGCCCGATAGAGATCCCTCCCTGATCAATTGCCCTGAGTGCCGAGTATAGGACAAAATTTAATTTTGCGCTCTCCATTAGCAAGAGGTGGCGTCTCCATATGAGTGAAAAATTCTCGAGAAGGACGTTAAACATTATACAATCAATCAATCGAAACAACTTACAAGCCTACTTTCATTATTTTGACTCTGCAAAAATCGCCGCTCGGGTCCCTGCAAATTATTTTACACTGTTGTTTATTCATAGCCCAGATAAGCAGCAACAGTTTGTGGCTATGAAAAAGCCACCATCTTAAATTTAATCTTTCAAATTTTTCAAAAGAGCATACTTTGATATAGATTTTAAAAGATATTCTTTTTTCTTTGTATAAAATATTTTTATCAATGAAAAGTTATCTTAGAGCAGGTTTTTAAAATTTTGATTTTCACCTAGTTCATACATTTTTGAAATTATCGACATCCTAGAATGTGTCATTTTTTATAATCCATTATCTGGGTTAGTTTGTTTCTGTGTTTCTGATTATAGTGAAACAAGAGAGATAACAGTGAATGACACCAGACCAGGAAGTGTAACCTATAATGTATGTTTACCTGACAAATACCTGTTGATAACAATGTCCGCCATGTCTGCTTTTTCATTTTGCAGAAAGAAAACACTGAATTAATCTGTAAAAAGGTATTGTTTTCTTTGTTTTTAATGATCAATATAAATGACCTTGCAAATAATTTACATCTTCATATAATGAATAACGAAAATCGACACTTTTAAAAATCATAGTTTGATAAGGAAAATCTTAAAATAATTCCGGTCATAATGAAATTTTCGGTTGGGTGAACATTTACAAAATAGCGACTATGGTATTTGAACTATGGAGTGCATTATGCACTAAAAATGTTGCTTAGTACTATAAACTTCTTTTTATACCCGGGGTGCGATGTTGTCAAACATCACTAAGGGTTTTTTAACTTCAAAACATTTAATGAATTAAGTTACCAAAGCTCTGAAATGTGCATCTTTTACAATTAAGGGTGGATAGAGAATTTAAAGCGGGGTGAGGCAAGCTGACTAGGCTAAGGTCGTGTGGGATGGGAGATTCCCCTAGGGATTGGAACCACTGAAAGCTTTGAAATACTACAGATGTACTAGGCCAAAAATGATGTTTTATGAGAGGACATTTTACTTAGAGGCGCATGTACACGACATTTACTCAAAGTTTAAGCAAAAAAAAAAATGATATTTATCTTCCAACCGCAATCATTACAAAAATTAAAATATTCTATAACTTCTTTCATTTTCTAATTAATACCAGTTTCAATCCCCGCAATGGGAACTCATTTAGAACATATTCTTCTTTAAAAATTTATTTTAAAATGAATATGTAAAGTCAAATATATTGATTTGACAAATTTTCTTCACATGAACTACATATTATACAAGATGATGAAGCACTTATCATACAATCTTCCCCTCTTCAAGATATAAAATTTATTGCGCTGTGTTAATTAAATTTTAATTAGTCAAAAATTTCCAGGCCTATAAGAAATATTTCATTTTGGGGGCGAAACCAAACATTTTGGGTAGTCATTAACAAGCAAAGTTTTCTTAGGGACGTTTTGTAGCAACATTATTTGGGGGAGGGGTGTCCGAGAAGAAAAATTAACTAATCCGAAAGGAAAAAAAATGACAAGCAAAATAAGTTCTAACTTCTCTCTGTACTAAATTTTATTCATAAACTACTGCTTTACTCTTATTTGACTAAATTGCAACACAAATTTGGGAGGGAGAGGGGGGGGGGGGCAACCAGGCAATGTTAAATGAACATTTGTAATAGTCAAGTTTTGTTTGAGGGGGCGGCGCCTTTCCTTTTTGATACTTTGATACTACGTCACTGTTCCTTTATAAGCCAAAAAAGGGTCATCAAGTTTTTATTGAGGGGGGTTATCCATAAATCAGAGCTTTATTTTCTGTACTTAACAATATGGTTCAAAATTCTTTAAGGAAAGGAGGGGGGCTCCACTGCACCCTTTTTAGGTTCATAGAACCATGGGTTTTATATGCCATTCTTTACAATTCATATCTAACATAATTTATTCGATGTTGGTCTATCTCTGAATTTTTGCGGAATGTGTTCCCAGTTTCTCATTTGTCGGAGTAAAGCTTACTTTTTACAAATTTACTCCAGCTTTCACGACACATTTGTTCCTTACTCATGTGTTACTTGCAAGTATCGATCGCGAGTAAGGCACATTTCAAATATATGCTCGACTTAAAACTTCTTTGTCAGAATTTGAAGCCAAGTTTTATAGTCACAAATTATTTTGAGTCATACTCCAAATTATTCTCTGAAGCTAGCATGTAAGCTGGAACCCGAGCCAATGTTCATAACAAACATGCCAGATTAATTATATTATTTTCAATTGCAACTTGCTCAAGGAGTCAAAACATTCTGTGAAGGATATGGAGACAACGAACAGTATTCAATATCAAAGTCCATAAAACAATAAACAAAATAGGAGCAGAACAAACAAAACTTCAGAGGGGGGATCAAATGCCATGGAGGAGTGAGTAGTATCCCCCACTGACCGTTCATACCTGCCGTGTGCTCCTTGTCATGAAAATAACGGAAAAATCAATTCACTGTATAAATAATGGACTAACAATTACTATGAAAAACGTCAGTCAGCATTTGACTCAATGATTAATTGTATTTGCTGACAAGGTCATTGTATAGACCAAAGAACTTACAAAATTATGACTTTGAACGAGACTGCTGAAATTCTTGCTATATCAAATTCTATGTAAAAAATTTACCTCATTTTAGAAATTGTTTATACTTAAAGCATGCTCTTCCGTATCGAATCAACTGAGATATATAAACGCCGTGTGCAGGTGGTGATGGTATATTGCTGCATTAGTAAGGGAAGTTGTCGATAGAAAAGTTAAAGTCATCATGTTTATCATAGAGCGTAGTTGTAAATCACATATACAAAACTACTTGTATAATATCATTTACATGTAGTGTACATGTATTACGGTTTTGGCCTTTGGTATTTTGCGCAAATGTAACACTTAATGTAAATGTAAAACTTGTATTTCAAATGTAATAATTTATGAACTGTTTTTGTTTAAACCATTTAAAATATGGTAACAAATGTATCTAATAACCATTGTGGTTGATAAGATCGTAACCTCTGTTTGTATAGTTATATCATTTTTGCACAAAAACGCTTAAATGACTAGAAATAATAAATGAAATATGACAACAATTAAAATAATGTCTGTTTGACCCAGCTCTCTTAACTCAGGGTAAAAATGTGGGTCGGTTAATGAATGGGAAAACCTTTTTTTCTGGAAACTGACAGAGGGATGTATACACTTATCCCTCAATACTATGTCGTATGAATTTAACTTTTAATCAAATTCAATGCATCAACAAATATGTAAGGTAAAAATTTTAAGACATTTTTGTTTTAAGATTGGAATCTAAAAATTAGGTACATTGTTGATATTATGTACATTTTGATTTTTCTTATCATTAACAGATTGGGTTCTTTATAATGACAATTCATTCAAATTTTAGATCTGGACATGGATCCCCGCCACAGTGCCCAAGATGTCGCCCGATGTGACCTTTGTGAGGACACTATAGCACAAAATTATTGTGATTACTGTCATGTCAGTCTGTGCATTCCATGCGTAGGAAAACATATTTCTGATGGTTATGACAAACATAAAGTGGTCCCATTTCAAATAAGAAAATCAACCTTGATTTATTCCAAGTGCACAACACACGAAACAAACAGATGTAAATTTCAATGTACAAAGTGTAATACATCTGTTTGTTCTTTGTGTAATATATCAGATAAACATAAGGGGCATACCATTACAATTCTTTTAGATATATTTCTTTCAAAGAGAGAACTCATAGAGAAAGATACTGAAGAATTAGAAACCATAATTTCTCCAACCTATGAAGAAATTGCCGCTGATTTGGAAGCTCAGATAGCTAATATGGATGGAGAATATGGAAAACTTACAGAAGCAGTTACAGAACATGGAAAAGAATGGCACAAAGAAATTGATAACATTGTGAAAAAAATGAAAACAGAAATTGAAGAGATAAAAAATAAACATATGAGCATTCTGAAGAAACATTTAGATGAAATTAAACAGATACAGACTCGTATTAAACAAACACTGCTAAAACTAATTAGAATTGATGAATCTAATGAAGTGTCTATGACTATGGAATACAGTTCCAATATCAGAGAATTGAGCACACTTCCTTCCAAAATTAAGGTATCACTACCAACATTCAGTCCAAAGTCAAAAGATTCAGAACTTCTTTATAAATTATTTGGATCTTTAACACCATTATGCACCACAACAGAAAAAAATGGTTATACACTGAAAAACTCAGAACAATCAACTAGAGAACTGCTGAAAGAATCAGAAATTATCACCACTATAAATACTGGGTTTGATAGCCTCCGCAGTGTTTCCCGTCTCAGTGAAGTAGAAATCTGGACAAGTGGAATGGACAGTGTTATGAAATGCTTTATTAAT